>NC_069501.1:1126275007-1126575007 GCF_027579735.1 Bombina bombina
GTCTTGTTAGAAATATGGCTAGTCATACCTTAAGCAGAAAAGACTGCTAACTGTTTCCCCCAACTGAAGTTACTTCATCTCAACAGTCCTCTGTGGAAACAGCAATCGATTTTAGTTACTGTGCTAAAATCATCTTCCTCTTACAAACAGAAATCTTCATCCTTTTCTGTTTCAGAGTAAATAGTACATACCAGCACTATTTTAAAATAAACACTTGATAGAAGAATAAAACTACATTTAAACACCAAAAAACTCTTAACCATCTCCGTGGAGATGTTGCCTGTGCAACGGCAAAGAGAATGACTGGGGTGGGCGGAGCCTAGGAGGGATCATGTGACCAGCTTTGCTGGGACTCTTTGCCATTTCCTGTTGGGGAAGAGAATATCCCACAAGTAAGGATGACGCCGTGGACCGGACACACCAATGTTGGAGAAAGTTCTGTATTTTCTTGCAAGGCTTGGCTAGATATGTTTTAAAATCAGGCCGTTTGCAAAGCAGGGAACAGCTGAGAAAAGTTCTGTATTTTCTTGCAAGGCTTGGCTAGATATGTTTTAAAATCAGGCCGTTTGCAAAGCAGGGGAACAGCTGAGAAAAGTTCTGTATTTTCTTGCAAGGCTTGGCTAGATATGTTTTAAAATCAGGCTGTTTGCAAAGCAGGGGAACAGCTGAGAAAAGTTCTGTATTTTCTTGCAAGGCTTGGCTAGATATGTTTTAAAATCAGGCTGTTTGCAAAGCAGGGGAACAGCTGAGAAAAGTTCTGTATTTTCTTGCAAGGCTTGGCTAGATATGTTTTAAAATCAGGCTGTTTGCAAAGCAGGGGAACAGCTGAGAAAAGTTCTGTATTTTCTTGCAAGGCTTGGCTAGATATGTGTTAAAATCAGGCTGTTTGCAAAGCAGGGGAACAGCTGAGAAAAGTTCTGTATTTTCTTGCAACGCTTGGCTAGATATGTTTTAAAATCAGGTTGTTTGCAAAGCAGGGGAACAGCTGAGAAAAGTTCTGTATTTTCTTGCAAGGCTTGGCTAGATATGTTTTAAAATCAGGCTGAAGGAGAGAGATAAATTAGCGTCAGATTGGCTTGCAAACATTTAAAGGAATGGGGAGGGAATATCTATGAACATTTGAGCTAGGGTCATACAACCAAAAACACAGGGAAAGTTAAAATTACAGAGATAACACAGAGCTATTCATGTAGGGGAATAAAACCATTAAAGTACAAAAAAAAGATATATGGCCTATAGCTGGTTAAACTAACTTTTAACATAATGGTAATAAAATATGCATTTTAAATTATAAAAAGAAAACAAGAATAGCCACTACATATAGCAATACACACATTAGAAAATAACAGGGTAGGTTAAATATAATGATATTACTATCTTCCAGGAACTACCTGTTTGCAAAGCAGGGGAACAGCTGAGAAAAGTTCTGTATTTTCTTGCAAGGCTTGGCTAGATATGTTTTAAAATCAGGCTGTTTGCAAAGCAGGGGAACAGCTGAGAAAAGTTCTGTATTTTCTTGCAAGGCTTGGCTAGATATGTTTTAAAATCAGGCCGTTTGCAAAGCAGGGGAACAGCTGAGAAAAGTTCTGTATTTTCTTGCAAGGCTTGGCTAGATATGTTTTAAAATCAGGCTGTTTGCAAAGCAGGGGAACAGCTGAGAAAAGTTCTGTATTTTCTTGCAAGGCTTGGCTAGATATGTTTTAAAATCAGGCTGTTTGCAAAGCAGGGGAACAGCTGAGAAAAGTTCTGTATTTTCTTGCAAGGCTTGGCTAGATATGTTTTAAAATCAGGCCGTTTGCAAAGCAGGGGAACAGCTGAGAAAAGTTCTGTATTTTCTTGCAAGGCTTGGCTAGATATGTTTTAAAATCAGGCCGTTTGCAAAGCAGGGAACAGCTGAGAAAAGTTCTGTATTTTCTTGCAAGGCTTGGCTAGATATGTTTTAAAATCAGGCCGTTTGCAAAGCAGGGGAACAGCTGAGAAAAGTTCTGTATTTTCTTGCAAGGCTTGGCTAGATATGTTTTAAAATCAGGCCGTTTGCAAAGCAGGGGAACAGCTGAGAAAAGTTCTGTATTTTCTTGCAAGGCTTGGCTAGATATGTTTTAAAATCAGGCCGTTTGCAAAGCAGGGGAACAGCTGAGAAAAGTTCTGTATTTTCTTGCAAGGCTTGGCTAGATATGTTTTAAAATCAGGCTGTTTGCAAAGCAGGGGAACAGTTGAGAAAAGTTCTGTATTTTCTTGCAAGGCTTGGCTAGATATGTTTTAAAATCAGGCTGTTTGCAAAGCAGGGGAACAGCTGAGAAAAGTTCTGTATTTTCTTGCAAGGCTTGGCTAGATATGTTTTAAAATCAGGCTGTTTGCAAAGCAGGGGAACAGCTGAGAAAAGTTCTGTATTTTCTTGCAAGGCTTGGCTAGATATGTTTTAAAATCAGGCTGTTTGCAAAGCAGGGGAACAGCTGAGAAAAGTTCTGTATTTTCTTGCAAGGCTTGGCTAGATATGTTTTAAAATCAGGCTGTTTGCAAAGCAGGGGAACAGCTGAGAAAAGTTCTGTATTTTCTTGCAAGGCTTGGCTAGATTTGTTTTAAAATCAGGCTGTTTGCAAAGCAGGGGAACAGCTGAGAAAAGTTCTGTATTTTCTTGCAAGGCTTGGCTAGATATGTTTTAAAATCAGGCTGTTTGCAAAGCAGGGGAACAGCTGAGAAAAGTTCTGTATTTTCTTGCAAGGCTTGGCTAGATATGTTTTAAAATCAGGCTGTTTGCAAAGCAGGGGAACAGCTGAGAAAAGTTCTGTATTTTCTTGCAAGGCTTGGCTAGATATGTGTTAAAATCAGGCTGTTTGCAAAGCAGGGGAACAGCTGAGAAAAGTTCTGTATTTTCTTGCAAGGCTTGGCTAGATATGTTTTAAAATCAGGTTGTTTGCAAAGCAGGGGAACAGCTGAGAAAAGTTCTGTATTTTCTTGCAAGGCTTGGCTAGATATGTTTTAAAAATCAGGCTGAAGGAGAGAGATAAATTAGCGTCAGATTGGCTTGCAAACATTTAAAGGAATGGGGAGGGAATATCTATGAACATTTGAGCTAGGGTCATACAACCAAAAACACAGGGAAAGTTAAAATTACAGAGATAACACAGAGCTATTCATGTAGGGGAATAAAACCATTAAAGTACAAAAAAAGATATATGGCCTATAGCTGGTTAAACTAACTTTTAACATAATGGTAATAAAATATGCATTTTAAATTATAAAAAGAAAACAAGAATAGCCACTACATATAGCAATACACACATTAGAAAATAACAGGGTAGGTTAAATATAATGATATTACTATCATCCAGGAACTACCTGTTTGCAAAGCAGGGGAACAGCTGAGAAAAGTTCTGTATTTTCTTGCAAGGCTTGGCTAGATATGTTTTAAAATCAGGCTGTTTGCAAAGCAGGGGAACAGCTGAGAAAAGTTCTGTATTTTCTTGCAAGGCTTGGCTAGATATGTTTTAAAATCAGGCCGTTTGCAAAGCAGGGGAACAGCTGAGAAAAGTTCTGTATTTTCTTGCAAGGCTTGGCTAGATATGTTTTAAAATCAGGCTGTTTGCAAAGCAGGGGAACAGCTGAGAAAAGTTCTGTATTTTCTTGCAAGGCTTGGCTAGATATGTTTTAAAATCAGGCTGTTTGCAAAGCAGGGGAACAGCTGAGAAAAGTTCTGTATTTTCTTGCAAGGCTTGGCTAGATATGTTTTAAAATCAGGCCGTTTGCAAAGCAGGGGAACAGCTGAGAAAAGTTCTGTATTTTCTTGCAAGGCTTGGCTAGATATGTTTTAAAATCAGGCCGTTTGCAAAGCAGGGAACAGCTGAGAAAAGTTCTGTATTTTCTTGCAAGGCTTGGCTAGATATGTTTTAAAATCAGGCCGTTTGCAAAGCAGGGGAACAGCTGAGAAAAGTTCTGTATTTTCTTGCAAGGCTTGGCTAGATATGTTTTAAAATCAGGCCGTTTGCAAAGCAGGGGAACAGCTGAGAAAAGTTCTGTATTTTCTTGCAAGGCTTGGCTAGATATGTTTTAAAATCAGGCCGTTTGCAAAGCAGGGGAACAGCTGAGAAAAGTTCTGTATTTTCTTGCAAGGCTTGGCTAGATATGTTTTAAAATCAGGCCTGTTTGCAAAGCAGGGGAACAGCTGAGAAAAGTTCTGTATTTTCTTGCAAGGCTTGGCTAGATATGTTTTAAAATCAGGCCGTTTGCAAAGCAGGGGAACAGCTGAGAAAAGTTCTGTATTTTCTTGCAAGGCTTGGCTAGATATGTTTTAAAATCAGGCCTGTTTGCAAAGCAGGGGAACAGCTGAGAAAAGTTCTGTATTTTCTTGCAAGGCTTGGCTAGATATGTTTTAAAATCAGGCTGTTTGCAAAGCAGGGGAACAGCTGAGAAAAGTTCTGTATTTTCTTGCAAGGCTTGGCTAGATATGTTTTAAAATCAGGCTGTTTGCAAAGCAGGGGAACAGCTGAGAAAAGTTCTGTATTTTCTTGCAAGGCTTGGCTAGATTTGTTTTAAAATCAGGCTGTTTGCAAAGCAGGGGAACAGCTGAGAAAAGTTCTGTATTTTCTTGCAAGGCTTGGCTAGATATGGTTTAAAATCAGGCTGTTTGCAAAGCAGGGGAACAGCTGAGAAAAGTTCTGAAGAGAAAAGATGAAGAGACCGCTCTAGTGGAATGAGCCGTGATCCTCTGAGGAGGCTTATGTCCCCCTGTCTCGTACGCCAAACGGATCAAGCTCCTCAGCCAAAAAGACAAAGTAGTAGCAGAAGCCCTCCAACCCCTGTGCTTCCCTGAATACACGACAAAAAGATGTAGATTGTCTGAAGTCCTTTGTAGCCTGAAGATAGAACTTCAGGGCATGGACCACATCTAGATTATGAAGTAACCGCTCCTTCGAAGAAGGGTTAGGGCACAGAGAAGGAACAACTATTTCCTGATTGATGTTACGATTGGACACCACCTTGGGAAGAAATCCCAAGCCGGTGCGAATAACAGCCTTATCCGAATGAAAAACCAGATAAGGTGGCCGATGTTGCAAGGCTGCCAGTTCAGATACTCTGCGAGCCGATGCAATGGCCAACAGGAAAATAACATTCCAGGACAGAACCTTAAAGTCAAGGGAATGCATATGCGCAAACGGGACCTGTTGCAAAACAGGACAAAGTTCAAGCTCCATGGGGGAGCAGACTGCCTAAAGACAGGCCTGATTCGAGACAAAGCCTGAAAAAAGGATTGAATGTCAGGGAGCTCAGCGAGTCTCCTGTGTAACAAAACAGATAGATAATGCAGAAATCTGTCCCTTTAAGGAACTAGGGGCAAGTCCCTTCTCTAAACCTTCTTGAAGAAAGGACAGAATTCTGGAAACCCTCATCTTGTGCCAAGGTTATCCATGTTTCTCACACCAGGTCAAGTAAGCCCTCCACACCTTATGGTAGATGCGCTGAGTGACTGGCTTCCTTGCCTGAACTAGTGTGTCAATCACATTTTCAGAAAATCCCCTCTTGGCTAGGACTAAGTGTTTAATCTCCACGCAGTCAGCCTCAGAAAATCGAGATTCTGTTGGAAAGGACCCTGTTCCAACAGATCCCTGAGACAGGGTAACCTCCACGGCGGAGAGGATGACATCCCCACCAGATCTGCAAACCACGTCCTCCGAGGCCACGAAGGAGCAATCAGAATGGACGACGCTCTCTCCTGCTTTATGCGTGCCACTATACGAGGTAGAAGTGGTAAGGAAGGAAAAATGTATGCTAGATTGAACCCCCAAGGCACCGCTAACGCATCTATCAGTTCTGCCTGTGGGTCCCTCGACCTCGAGTCTGGACGCCATGAGATCTATCTCCGGCGTCCCTCATCTGAGACAAATCTCACCAAACACCTCGGGGTGAAGAGACCATTTCCCGGGTGGAATGTTTGCTTGCTGAGAAAGTCAGCTTCCCAGTTGTCTACACCCGGAGTGTTGATCGCCGAAAGCAGGCAGGTGTGGGCCTCCGCCCATTCCAGTACCCGAGAAATCTCCCTCATTGCAAGGGAGCTCCTCGTACCCCCCTGATGGTTGATGTAAGCCACCGAGGTAATGTTGTCTGTCCCCCAGGTGGGGCCACGCCTTCAGAGCATTGTAGATCACTCGAAGTTCCAGGATATTTATTGGTAAACGGGACTCCAACCGAGACCATTTCCCTGTGCCAGTCAGGCACCCCAAACAGCTCCCCATCACGCCAGACTCATATCCGTGGTCACAATCTCCCAGGACGGTCTCAAGAAGGATGTCCCCAGTTGTTCTGGACGGATCCACCAAGAGAGGGAGGTCCGAGCCCGTACATCCATGGATATCAGCTGTGAGAGACCTGAATGATCGCTGTTCCACTGCCTCAACATGCATAACTGAAGAGGCCTGAGGTAAAACCTGGCAAATGGAATGATGTATATGCAGGAGACCATGAGCCCGATCACCTCCATACATTGGGCCACCGAGGGCCTCTGTGAGGATCGAAGGGGCAGACAAAAGGACGCAAGCTTCCTGCGTCTCTGATCCGTGAGAAAAATCTTTATGGACATCGAGTCTATGACCGTGCCAGAAACTCCACCCTGGTGCTGGGTACCAGGGAGCTCTTTCCTGAGTTTATCTTCCAACCATGAGATTTAAGTAACAGGAGCAGAGACCGTGAATGGTCCACTGCCTGACTGAAGGACGGCGCCTGAACCAGGATGTCATCTAAATAGGGCACCACCGCAATGCCCCTCAATCTGGCTACAGCAAGCAGGACCCCAAGAACCTTCGTGAAAACTCTTGGGCCGTCGCCAGACCGAAAGGAAGGGCCACAAACTGGAAGTGCTGGTCCAGGAATGCAAATCTTAGGAACTTGAAGTGGTCCCTGTGAATTGGAACTTGAAGGTAGGCATTCTTGAAGTCTATTGTGGTCATGAACTGCCCCTCTTGAACTAGGGGAAAAATGGACCTGATAGTTTCCATTTTGAACGATGGAATAGACCAAAACTTGTTTAAACACTTCAGATCCAAAATTAAGCGGAACATGCCCTTCTTTTTTGGAACAGCAAACAGATTTGAATAATATGTGCAAGAAAGAAGATGGCAATAGCACTACACAAATACATTATGAATGTGCTATAGACAGCGACACATTAAACTTGTGATATTCTAATCAGCATATAAAGGTTGTGAAATACAGTAAATATTGAAAAGACTTGCCCCAAATTTGTGGAGCTAAATAATTCCCAACAAACTCTAGGAGAGGGTCAGAGCCACCACCAGATTTCTCACAATTGTAGCTACATTTGGAATGCAATACTGTGGTCACAAGTGAATGGCAATTTAGTATTACGTTATTACCCTAACAGTTGTCTACCACAATCAAGAAGTGAGCACATGTGTTGATACAGTGTTATATTCATACGCACATCGTGCTATATATAGTTGTATAGAACCAAATAAAGACTACGTATAAGAGCAGTCAACTCCTACTGCTTCTCACTTTGATCTGTATGACGAGTATCCTTTTTAACCTATTTACCCTAAGTTGTCACAAAAGTTACAATTTCAAATAAATATAGCCTCAAGTGGGCACAGTAACTTCCAAAACGTTGTGAATGCTTAGTATACAGTGATACACAAAAACATGTGATACTCAAATTAGTATAATGAGGGTGTGATACATAATCCCTTTATACATTACCAACTGTTATCCAACTGCATGATATATAAAAGTGTAGTGAGTATTATCAGGGGAAAATTTGTCCATCTCTGAAGGCCCTTCTGCACCTTGTCAATTAACCATTACCAGCATATTCTGTTTAAGCAGTATATAAGCCTATAATAATCAGGCACACTATGTAATATAATCATATGTGATATCTGTGCCATATTTACAGATAATTGGAATACTTTACCCCTTATAGTATATATCTATATGAATAATACAAAGGTGATTACACAGTGGAAACAAAAGACCCACACAATCACCATTTAGTCCACTGTTATTGAGGAATCATAAGAATAACTACCAGTGTATACTATTAACCTTAAAACATCCTATATAGTGGAACTTTTTGTACTACACCCACAGCTATCTGTGCCCTATCAGCAGTAACTTTAATGCCTATTCGAGTCCCTGTGTGATTTTTAAACCACATTCACTCACACATTGATTTTATGCAATTTTGGAAATAATAAAAGTTAGGTTTTAATATATGAATTCAACTTTTTGTTTTTTTCGTTCAGTATGATGTCCTTTATTTAAAGGGTGTTAGAAGTGCTATACAAGTGCTTCCTTTTGAGATTTTGACTAAATTTGAGATTTGAATAATACCCTAGACCCCTTTCTGCAAGGGGTACTGGTACAATAACACCTAGAGAGGAAAGATCCCTCACGCATCCTAGAAAGGCCACTTTCTTTTCCAGCCTTGATGACAGGTTTGACACGAGGAATCTGCCCCAGGGAGGGAAGGATTTTAATCCTATATTGTAACTCTGGGAGACAACCTCCAGAACTCAAGGGTCCTGAACATCCTTCAACCAGGCTTCGGAGAATAGAGAAAACCTGCCCCCTACTCGGTTTGTAGACCTATCGGGGGCCGCCCCTTCATGCCAACTTGGTCTCTGCAGGCTTCTTGTTCTGTTTGGACTTGTTCCAAGACTGAGCAGGCTTCCAAGTTCCCTTGGACTGGTCCGCTTTTGCGGCGGGCTGCTGGCGCTGGGCCTTATCTGCACGAAAGGGACGAAAAGTAGATCCTTTCGGTTTAGCTTTCTTATCTTGGGGTAGGAAGGCACCCTTGCCCCCCATAACCGTGGAAATGATCGAGTCCAGGCCTGGACTGAACAGAATCTTTCCTTGAAAAGGCAAGGACAGCAACCTCAATTTAGAGGTCATGTCCGCCGAACAAGATTTTAGCCACAAGGCCCTATGCGCTAAAACCGAAAACCCAGACACCTAAGCATTCAGGCGAATAATTAGCATATTGGCGTCGCAAATGAAAGAATTGGCTACCTTCAAAGCCTTAATAGTTTCCTGCACCATTTCGAAAGAGGGTTCACCCTCAATCATTTCACTCAGGGAATCACACCAATATGACGCAGCTCCAGCAACCTTGGCTACGGCTGCTACCGGCTGAAAAACAAACCCTGTGTGCTGAAACATCTTTCTCAGTATGTTCTTCAACTTTTTATCCATGGGCGCTTTGAATGACAAACTATCCTCTAGGGGAATAGTTGTTCACTTAGCGAGCGTGGAGATGGCCCCACAGCTCCAATTGAGCCTCCGGAACGGGGAAAAGTTTCTTAAAGGATGAGGAAGGGGAAAAGGAAGAACCTAATCAAGCCCATTTGTTCTTGATAATGTTAACCATCTTTATAGGAACCGGGAAGGTTTGGGGTGCCACCCTGTCCTCATAAACCTTATCTAGCTTAGGGATAGAAGGCTCCTCCAGAAGCTTCGGCTCCAGAATGCGCAAACTCTGCATCTTAAACCTATAGCCACTCCGCAGGAGCATCCGACGAAGACAAGTCCTGAGTCGGGCCGCTCTGAAAGGCCCTACGCTTGCGCTAAGCAGAACGTGGTAAGGCGTGGATCACTTTAGAAACCGCCGTCTGCAGTTGATCCACAAAATATGGCAGCCAACATATCTCTCCCGAAGGAGCAACAGTCAGACCCCGGGGGAACTGCATGTGCGATAGGGGACTCAACTCAGGAACGCACCTCACGGGACGGAGAACCCTCAGAGGTGGACGGCTCAATAGTACTAGACATTCTTTTAGTCTTCGATGTCTCGACCCTCTCAAGGCATGTGTAACATAATTGGGCAGGCTGGTCTACCGGAACCTCACAATAAACACAGGTATGAGACTTTGTCTGAATCCTCCATAGCTTGCGCTTTTATTAGAATAAAAGAGAAACTAACAGGCACCTTTATAACCGCAAATGGCCGGGGCACTCACCACCTCCTATGAACGGGACTACAGAAACCGCTTAGTCTCCTCCGTCGCAGATCAGACCAGAAGTGAAGAGCCCCACCCGCTCACACTGGTAGCTCGCAGGACTGCCCCTGCCTAAAGAAGAAAACACTCCAAAAAAGGACTGCGCAAAAACTCCCGGAAAGAACCTGAAAGTTCCACACATTGCCAGAGCCTCATCCCGCACAGCGCAGCAATGATACAATAAACAATATCATGTATAAACCTCCCCTTTTCTATAATCCCCTACCAGGAATATTAACCCGTGATTCTGTAAAGATAAAAAAAGGCGCCACACTGTGACCCTGTCTTTTATGTTAATATGGTGTATAAAATGATCTTACCAGAATCCACGCCATGGAACAGGAACACGACCCTTCAAGTGTGACATGTCATAGCAGCGCTCCTGACATGGACTTAAGAGAAGAAAGCAGTCTGCGAAACTCGTCAACTCTGATTGCTGTAAGAGCTGTTAATATGAGTCGGGATGGTTTCACAAAAGAGACTCTCCTGCATCTCCGGACTCTAACTTTCACCCAAGCCCTCACTGAGAAGCCTTATAGGGCTACTTAAAACTCCTGTCCCATTGCGAAGAGTAATACCCATTAGATGGAAATAATTTTTTGGGGGTTCCATATCCCTTTAACATTTTGATAGGGAATTATATTTTTCCACCCCACTCAAAGTGAACATTATCAATTCTATTTGCTGAAACTAAAATGTGCAGCATATATTGTACCAACATAAGAATGAGCCATTTGCAAAGCAGAAAAACATAATTTATGTAAGAACTTACCTGATAAATTAATTTCTTTCATATTAGCAAGAGTCCATGAGCTAGTGACGTATGGGATATACATTCCTACCAGGAGGGGCAAAGTTTCCCAAACCTAAAAATGCCTACAAATACACCCCTCACCACACCCACAAATCAGTGTAACGAATAGCCAAGAAGTGGGGTGATAAGAAAAAAGTGCGAAAGCATAAAAAATAAGGAATTGGAATAATTGTGCTTTATACAAAAAAATCATAACCTCCACAAAAAAGGGTGGGCCTCATGGACTCTTGCTAATATGAAAGAAATGAATTTATCAGGTAAGTTCTTACATAAATTATGTTTTCTTTCATGTAATTAGCAAGAGTCCATGAGCTAGTGACATATGGGATAATGACTACCCAAGATGTGGATCTTTCCACGCAAGAGTCACTAGAGAGGGAGGGATAAAATAAAGACAGCCAATTCCGCTGAAAAAATAATCCACACCCAAAATAAAGTTTAAATTTTATAATGAAAAAAACTGAAAACATAAGCAGAAGATTCAAACTGAAACAGCTGCCTGAAGTACTTTTCTATTAAAAACAGCTTCAGAAGAAGAAAACACATCAAAATGGTAGAATTTAGTAAAAGTATGCAAAGAAGACCAAGTTGCTGCTTTGCAAATCTGATCAACCGAAGCTTCATTCCTAAACGCCCAGGAAGTAGAAACTGACCTAGTAGAATGAGCTGTAATCCTTTGAGGCGGAGTTTTACCCGACTCAACATAAGCATGATGAATTTAAGATTTCAACCAAGATGCCAAAGAAATGGCAGAAGCCTTCTGACCTTTCCTAGAACCGGAAAAGATAACAAATAGATTAGAAGTCTTTCGGAAATGCTTAGTAGCTTCAACATAATATTTCAAAGCTCTAACTACATCCAAAGAATGCAATGATTTCTCCTTAGAATTCTTAGGATTAGGACATAATGAAGGAACCACAATTTCTCTACTAATGTTGTTGGAATTCACAACCTTAGGTAAAAATTCAAAAGAAGTTCGCAACACCGTTATCCTGATGAAAAATCAGAAAAGGAGACTCACAAGAAAGAGCAGATAATTCAGAAACTCTTCTGGCAGAAGAGATGGCCAAAAGGAACAAAACTTTCCAAGAAAGTAATTTAATGTCCAATGAATGCATAGGTTCAAACGGAGGAGCTTGAAGAGCCCCCAGAACCAAATTCAAACTCCAAGGAGGAGAAATTGACTTAATGACAGGTTTTATACAAACCAAAGCTTGTACAAAACAATGAATATCAGGAAGATTAGCAATCTTTCTGTGAAAAAGAACAGAAAGAGCAGAGATTTGTCCTTTCAAGGAACTTGCAGACAAACCATTATCCAAACCATCCTGAAGAAACTGTAAAATTCTCGGAATTCTAAAAGAATGCCAGGAAAAATGATGAGAAAGACACCAAGAAATATAAGTCTTCCAGACTCTATAATATATCTCCCTAGATACAGATTTACGAGCCTGTAACATAGTATTAATCACAGAGTCAGAGAAACCTCTTTGACTAAGAATCAAGCGTTCAATCTCCATACCTTTAAATTTAAGGATTTGAGATCCTGATAGAAAAAAGGACCTTGCGACAGAAGGTCTGGTCTTAACGGAAGAGTCCACGGTTGGCAAGAGGCCATCCGGACAAGATCCGCATACCAAAACCTGTGAGGCCATGCTGGAGCTACCAGCAGAACAAACGAGCATTCCTTCAGAATATTGGAGATCACTCTTGGAAGAAGAACTAGAGGCAGAAAGATATAAGCAGGATGATACTTCCAAGGAAGTGACAATGCATCCACTGCTTCCGCTTGAGGATCCCTGGATCTGGACAGATACCTGGGAAGTTTCTTGTTTAGATGAGAGGCCATCAGATCTATTTCTGGAAGTCCCCACATTTGGACAATCTGAAGAAATACCTCTGGGTGAAGAGACCATTCGCCCGGATGCAACGTTTGGCGACTGAGATAATCCGCTTCCCAATTGTCTATACCTGGGATATGAACCGCAGAGATTAGACAGGAGCTGGATTCCGCCCAAACCAGAATTCGAGATACTTCTTTCATAGCCAGAGGGCTGTGAGTCCCTCCTTGATGATTGATGTATGCCACAGATGTGACATTGTCTGTCTGAAAACAAATGAACGATTCTCTCTTCAGAAGAGGCCAAAACTGAAGAGCTCTGAAAATTGCACGGAGTTCCAAAATATTGATCTGTAATCTCACCTCCTGAGATTCCCAAACCCCTTGTGCCATCAGAGACCCCCACACAGCTCCCCAACCTGTAAGACTTGCATCTGTTGAAATTACAGTCCAGGTCGGAAGAACAAAAGAAGCCCCCTGAACTAAACGATGGTGATCTGTCCACCACGTCAGAGAGTGTCGTACAATCGGTTTTAAAGATATTAATTGAGATATCTTTGTGTAATCCCTGCACCACTGGTTCAGCATACAGAGCTGAAGAGGTTGCATGTGAAAACGAGCAAAGGGGATCGCGTCCGATGCAGCAGTCATAAGACCTAGAATTTCCATGCATAAGGCTACCGAAGGGAATGATTGTGACTGAAGGTTTAGACAAGCTGATATCAATTTTAGACGTCTCTTGTCTGTCAAAGATAGAGTCATGGACACTGAATCTATCTGGAAACCCAAAAAGGTTACCCTTGTCTGAGGAATCAATGAACTTTTTAGTAAATTGATCCTCCAACCATGATCTTGAAGAAACAACACAAGTCGATTCGTATGAGATTCTGCTAAATGTGAAGACTGAGCAAGTACCAAGATATCGTCCAAATAAGGAAATACCACAATACCCTGTTCTCTGATTACAGACAGAAGGGCACGGAGAACCTTTGTAAAAATTCTTGGAGCTGTTGCTAGGCCAAATGGCAGAGCCACAAACTGGTAATGCTTGTCTAGGAACGAGAATCTCAGAAACTGATAGTGATCTGGATGAATCGGAATATGCAGATATGCATCCTGTAAATCTATTGTAGACATATAATGCCCTTGCTGAACAAAAGGCAGGATAGTCCTTACAGTTACCATTTTGAATGTTGGTATCCTTACATAACGATTCAATATTTTTAGATCCAGAACTGGTCTGAAGGAATTCTCCTTCTTTGGTACAATGAAGAGATTTGAATAAAACCCCATCCCCTGTTCCAGAACTGGAACTGGCATAATTACTCCAGCCAACTCTAGATCTGAAACACATTTCAGAAATGCTTGAGCCTTCGCTGGATTTACTGGGACACGGGAAAGAAAAAAATCTCTTTGCAGGAGGCCTTATCTTGAAGCCAATTCTGTACCCTTCTGAAACAATATTCTGAATCCAAAGATTGTGAACGGAATTGATCCAAATTCCTTTGAAAAAACGTAATCTGCCCCCTACCAGCTGAGCTGGAATGAGGGCCGCACCTTCATGTGGACTTAAGAGCTGGCTTTGATTTTCTAAAAGGCTTGGATTTATTCCAGACTGGAGATGGTTTCCAAACTGATACCGCTCCTGAGGATGAAGGATCAGGCTTTTGTTCCTTGTTGTGACGAAAGGAACGAAAACGATTATTAGACCTAAATTTACCTTTAGATTTTTTATCCTGTGGTAAAAAAGTTCCTTTCCCTCCAGTAACAGTTGAGATAATAGAATCCAACTGAGAACCAAATAATTTATTACCCAGGAAAGAAAGGGAAAGCAGAGTAGACTTAGAAGACATATCAGCATTCCAAGTTTTAAGCCATAAAGCTCTTCTAGCTAAAATAGCTAGAGACATATACCTGACATCAACTCTAATGATATCAAAGATGGCATCACAAATATAATTATTAGCATGTTGAAGAAGAATAATAATGCTATGAGAATTATGATCTGTTACTTGTTGCGCTAAAGCTTCCAACCAAAAAGTTGAAGCTGCAGCAACATCCGCCAAAGATATAGCAGGTCTAAGAAGATTACCTGAACACAAGTAAGCTTTTCTTAGAAAGGATTCAATTTTCCTATCCAAAGGATCCTTAAAGGAAGTACCATCTGCCGTAGGAATGGTAGTACGCTTAGCAAGAGTAGAGACAGCCCCATCAACCTTAGGGATTTTGTCCCAAAATTCTAATCTGTCAGATGGCACAGGATATAATTGCTTAAAACGTTTAGAAGGAGTAAATTAATTACCCAAATTATTACATTCCCTGGAAATTACTTCAGAAATAGCACCAGGAACAGGAAAAACTTCTGGAATAACTACAGGAGATTTAAAAACCTTATCTAAACGTTTAGATTTAGTATCAAGAGGACCAGAATCCTCAATTTCTAATGCAATTAGGACTTCTTAAAGTAAAGAAAGAATAAATTCCATTTTAAATAAATATGAAGATTTATCAGCATCAACCTCTGAGACAGAATCCTCTGAACCAGAAGAGCCATTATCAGAATCAGAATGATGATGTTCATTTAAAAATTCATCTGAAAAATGAGAAGTTTTAAAAGACTTTTTACGTTTACTAGAAGGAGGAATAACAGACATAGCCTTCTTAATGGATTTAGAAACAAAATCTCTTATGTTATCAGGAACACTGAGTATTAGATGTTGATGGAACAGCAACAGGTAATGTAACTTTACTAAAGGAAATATTATCTGCATTAACAAGTTTGTCATGACATTCAATACAAACAACAGCTGGAGGAACAGCTACCAAAAGTTTACAGCAGATACACTTAGCTTTGGTAGCTCCAGCACCAGGCAGCGATTTTCCAGAAGTATCTTCTGACTCAGCTTCAACATGGGACATCTTGCAATATGTAATAGAAAAAACAACATATAAAGCAAAATTGATCAAATTCCTTAAATGACAGTTTCAGGAATGGGAAAAAATGCCAGTGAACAAGCTTCTAGCAACCAGAAGCAATAAAAAATGAGACTTAAATAATGTGGAGACAAAAGTGACGCCCATATTTTTTTAGCGCCAAATAAGACGCCCACATTATTTGGCGCCTAAATGCTTTTGGCGCCAAAAATGACGCCACATCCGGAACGCCGACATTTTTGGCGCAAAAGAACGTCAAAAATGACGCAACTTCCGGCGACACGTATGACGCCGGAAACAGAAAATTTTTTTTGCGCCAAAAAAGTCTGCGCCAAGAATGACACAATAAAATGAAGCATTTTCAGCCCCCGCGAGCCTAACAGCCCACAGGGAAAGTCAAATTTTAAGGTAAGAAAAAAATTGTTTTATTCAAATGCATTATCCCAAATATAAAACTGACCGTCTGAAAATAAGGAATGTTGAACATCCTGAGTCAAGGCAAATAAATGTTTGAATACATATATTTAGAACTTTATAAAAAAGTGCCCAATCATAGCTTAGAGTGTCACAGAAAATAAGACTTACTTACCCCAGGACACTCGTCTACATGTTGTAGAAAGCCAAACCAGTACTGAAACGAAAATCAGCAGAGGTAATGGGATATATATATAAGAGTATATCGTCGATCTGAAAAGGGTGGTAAGAGATGAATCTCTACGACCGATAACAGAGAACCTATGTAATTGACCCCGTAGAAGGAGATCATTGAATTCAAATAGGCAATACTCTCCTCACATCCCTCTGACATTCACTGCACGCTGAGAGGAAAACCGGGCTCCAACCTGCTGCGGAGCGCATATCAACGTAGAATCTAGCACAAACTTACTTCACCACCTCCATAGGAGGCACAGTTTGTAAAACTGATTTGTGGGTGTGGTGAGGGGTGTATTTGTAGGCATTTTGAGGTTTTGGAAACTTTGCCCCTCCTGGTAGGAATGTATATCCCATACGTCACTAGCTCATGGACTCTTGCTAATTACATGAAAGAAAAGCACTCTATGCAAAAAAAAAAAAAAGTAGTAATGAAAGTGTGAAGCACAAGGCGCAGTAAGAGCCGCACAATCTTTACTGGTGGCACTGGTATGGAAATCTGTAAACAGGCTAACTTTAGGAGATCTGTTACTGCAGGACTCAAGGGCTGTGTTAAATGAGCTTTGATTTAGTATTGTTGGCAGCCCAGGGTGCACTATTTGCCTTCCAGATGACGATAGTTGAAGTTGAGTGGAAGTCTCCTTGCTATTTTCTGGGGGGCAAGACTGAATGGGAGGCATTAAATCATTGCCCACATCTGTTCAGTGCTTTGTTATTTGTATGGAAATCCTAGTAATCAGGTTTCCGACCTGGCCTTATGGTTTTGACCCTGGCTTCTTTTTTGGCTTCTGTGCGCTGATATATTGGTGGAAGACCCAAGGAACTGTATTCTGGCTTATGATATTGAAACAACCTTTTGTTGTGATGATCGGCTTCTCATTGCCTACTTGGTATTGACCCCTGGCTTGTTAAATGGCTATTCTTCTGGCATTTCTACATTTACCTGTAGATGCTACAGCTTTCTCAAAGTTGTTTCCTGTCAGACCCTGCTTGAAGCCTGCAATGCATCTCCTGCTGAGGTGGTTCAAGTCAAATTGTCTTACAGGAGGGCATATTACGGACCGTGGGTTGCATATCCATATGCAAAAAATCTAATTAAAGAAAAAAAAAATTATGCTTACCTGATAATTTCATTTCCATCGTGGGGAGGAGAGTCCCCTGTTTCATTCATCACTTGTGGGAAATAAGAACCTGGCCACCAGGAGGAGGCAAAGACACCCCAGCCAAAGGTTAAATACCTCCCCCACTTCCCTCATTCCCCAGTCATTCTGCCAAGGGAACAAGGAACAGTAGGAGAAATATCAGGATATAAATGGTGCCAGAATAACAAAAAATAAATGTGGGTCCGCCCACCGGAGAACGGGTGGGTGCAGTGGACTCTCCTCCCCACAGTGGAAATGAAATTATCAGGTAAGCATAATTTATGTTTTCCCATCTAAAGGGGAGGAGAGTCCACTGCTTCATTCATCACTTGTGGGAATACCCAAGCTCTAGAGGACACTGAATGAAGAAAACGAGAGGGTAAAGGAGGCGGACCCTATACTGAGGGCACCACAGACTGCAGAACCTCTCTCCCAAAAGCTGCTTCTGCCAAAGCAAAAACATAAAAATTTGTAAAATTTTGCGAAAGTATGTAAGGATGACCAGGTAGCCGCCTTACAAATCTGCTCCATAGAGGCCTCATTCTTAAAGGACCAAGAAGAGGCTACAGCTCTAGTCGAGTGAGCTGTAATCCTCTAAGGAGTCTTGTGTCCCGCTGTCTCATAAGCCAGACGAATCATACTCCTCAACCAAAAGGATAGAGAAGTTGCAGAGGCCCCTCTGCCCCCTGTGCCTTCCAGATATACAATGAATAAGGACGACATCTGTCTGAACTCCTTCGTGGCTTGAAGATAAAACTTCAAGGCCCGAACCACATCCAGATTATGAAGTAACCTCTCCTTTGAAGAGAATGGATTAGGACACAAGGAAGGAAACTATTTCCTGGTTAATGTTAACACCACCTTGGGAAGAAATCCCAAACCGGTTCACAGAACGGCTTTGCCAGCATGAAAAACCAAGTAAGGAGGCCCAAATTGTAAGGCCGCCAACTCAGAGACTCTGCATGCAGAAGCAATAGCCAATAACAAGACTTTCAATGTCCAGAGCATGCATAGGCTCAACGGAGCCCTCTGCAAGACCTTAAGCACCAAATTTAAGCTCCAGGGAGGAGCTGGATTCCTGAAAACCGGTCTAATCCTAACCAGAGCCTGGACAAAGGACTGAATATCAGGAAGCTCCGCGAGCTTCTTGTGCAACAGTACGGATAAAACCGAGATCTGTCCCTTTAGGGAAATGGCGGCAAGACCCTTATCCAAACCATCCTGGAGAAAGGCCAAAATCCTGGATACCTTGACCTTGTGCCAAGGGTATCCTCGTTCCTCAAACCAGGACAAGTAGGTCCTCCACACCTTGTGGTAGATGCGTCTAGTGACCGGTTTCCTGGCCTGGATGAGTGTGTCGATCACTCTCTCTGAAAAACCTCTCTTGGCTAAGAGTAGGCCAGAGCTTTCCAAAATTTTCATGTTGGCGACACATTTTTTAAATCTACATCATTTTGTGACACAGTAATTCAGTTGCACTAGCAAACAGGACGTTAAACTAACTTGTTTTAAGAGATATGGACACATACATGAATAATATAATAACAAAATGTATTTCCAAGTAACAATATGTAAGTATGTGCAAGAATTAAAAAAAAGTTTAATAACACCAATAACTACTTACCATTTTAATGGGATGTATGAAGTGGATGGGATGAACATAGTTTCTGAATATTTGGTGGAATATTAGATAAAGACACTCACATTTCATCATCAAGCATTTTTAAGCTTCCACGTCCTATCCATATATCAAAAGCAGGAGCAGCAATGCACTACTGGGAGCTAGCTGCTGACTGGTAGCTGCACATGCATGCCTTTTGTCATTGGCTCACCCAGTATGTTCAGCTAGCTTCCAGGAGTGCATTACTGCCTTCAACAAAGGATACCAAAGAGAATGAAGCAAAATTAATAACAATTAAATTGGAAAGTTGCTTTAAAATTATATATTCTATCTGAATCATGAAATAAAAATATTAGGGTTCATGTCCCTTTAAAATGGAATGCAGCTTTAAATAAACCATCATCTTCAAATAAGCTTAAACTGTTAATGTGGCATTCCCTGTTAGACACAAGTTGTATTTCCTGTATAGCTATTGCTATTGGCAGTGTGTATGAATGTATTATGCCGTCGAAGCAGCCGTTCTTGTGATTTAAGGATGTCCGCTTCTTACTTATGTCAGTTGTATGTGTTAAAGAAGAAGCAATGTCTTCTTCCACTCAAGTCAATGTCAGAGCATGATAAATGCACCACATTATTCAAAGGTACAATTAAACAAATTTTTCTTATGTTCTGTCCTGTGGTTGCCCATATTTCCCTCTCCACAAGGGGTGCAAGCAAACAAATCTCGCCAAAACTCCAAAAGCCAGAAGAGCAATTGAATGAATCCCTTCACTAGATTACAAAGAATTTGTGATAGGAAGAAGGGAGACAGTTACTTAAAGGGACAGTCTAGTCCAAAAAAAAAAAACTTTCATGATTCAGATAGGGCATGTAATTTTAAACAATTTTCCAATTTACTTTTATCACCAATTTTGCTTTGTTCTCTTGGTATTCTTAGTTGAAAGCTTAACCTAGGAGGTTCATATGCTAATTTTTTAGACTTTGAAGGCCGCCTCTTAAGAATGCATTTTAACAGGTTTTTCACCACTAGAGGGTGTTAGTTCATGTTTTTCATATAGATAACACTGTGCTCATGCACGTGAAGTTACCTGGGAGCCATCACTGATTGGCTAAACTGCAAGTCTGTCAAAAGAACTGAAATAAAGGGGCAGTTTGCAGAGGCTTAGATACAAGATAATCACAGAGGTAAAATATATATAAATATAACTGAATTGGTTCTGCAAAACTGGGGAATGGGTAAAAAAAGGGATTAGCTTTCTTTTTAAACAATAACAATTCTGGTGTAGACTGTCCCTTTAATAAAGTCTTTGTGATTATTCAATAATACCATACCAATAGATTTAAACATTGTGTACTGTTCTCTAAAGTAAAGGATAATCATAAGAAAAAGGAATGGAAATGGAATTCACAACAGAATTCTTTAAGATTGTACCGTCTGACTCTGAGAAGCTTTCTTAGAATTTTAAATTAAATTGTAAGCCTTTTTAGTTATCAAACAGCTCCCAGTGCTCCCACATAATTATTAACATACATAGAGTAAAAATGCAAAATTCATAATCTTAGCTTTGCTGCGCTTAAAGGGACAGTCAAGTTAAAAAAAAACTTTCATGATTTAAATAGGGCATGTAATTTTAAACAACTTCCCAATTTACTTTTATCACCAATTATGCTTTGTTCTCTTGTGATTCTTAGTTGAAAGCTAAACCTAGGAGGGTCATATGCTAATTTCTTACACCTTGAAGATTGCCTCCAATCTGAATGCATTGTGACCACTAGAGGGCATTAGTTCATGTGTTTCATATAGATAGCATTGAGCTCATGCACGTGAGGTGACCTAGGACTGAGCACTGATTTGCTAAAATGCAAGTCTGTCAAAAGAACTGAAATAAGGGGGCAGTCAGCAGAAGCTTAGATACAAGGTAATTACAGAGGTAAAATATCTATTATTATAACTGTGTTGGTTATGCAAAACTGGGGAAAGGGTAATAAAGGGATTATCTTTCTTTTTAAACAACAAAAAAAGGAAATTTATGCTTACCTGATAAATTGATTTCTTCTACGATACGACGAGTCCACGGATTCATCCTTTACTTGTGGGATATTATCCTCCTGCTAACAGGAAGTGGCAAAGAGCACCACAGCAGAGCTGTATATATAGCTCCTCCCTTCTCTCCATCCCCAGTCATTTGACCGAAGGTATAGGAAGAGAAAAGAAAAGCTAAAAGGTGCAGAGGTGACTGAAGTTTTGAAAAATATAATCTGTCTAAAATGACAGGGAGGGCCGTGGACTAGTCTTATCGTAGAAGAAATCAATTTATCAGGTAAGCATAAATTTCCTTTTCTTCTACTAGATACGAGTCCACGGATTCATCCTTTACTTGTGGGATACAATACCAAAGCAACAGGACACAGATGAACGGGAGGGACAAGACAGATACCTAAACAGAAGGCACCACTGCTTGAAGAACTTTTCTCCCAAAAATAGCCTCAGAAGAAGCAAAAGTATCAAATTTGTAAAATTTGGAAAAAGTATGAAGGGAGGACCAAGTCGCAGTCTTACAAATCTGTTCAACAGAAGCATCGTTTTTAAAAGCCCATGTGGAAGCCACAGCTCTAGTAGAATGAGCCGTAACCTTTTTAGGGGGCTGCTGTCCAGCAGTCTCATATGCCAGGCGGCTGATGCTTTTCAGCCAAAAAGAAAGGGAGGTAGCCGTAGCTTTTTGACCCCTACATCTTCCGGAATAAACAACAAATAGAGAAGATGTTTGACGGAAATCCTTGGTCGCTTGTAAGTAAAACTTCAAAGCCCAAACCACGTCCAAGTTATGTAAGAGACGTTCAAAGACACAAGGAAGGAACCACAATTTCCTGATTAATATTCTTATTACAAACAACTTTAGGAAGAAAACCAGGTTTAGTACGCAAAACCACCTTATCCGAATGGAATATAAGATAAGGTGATTCACATTGCAATGCAGAAAGCTCAGAAACGGACCTTGAATGAGAAGGTCCTGTCTCAATGGTAGTCTCCACGGAGGCAGAGAGGACATGTCCACTAGATCTGCATACCAAGTCCTGCGTGGCCATGCAGGCGCTATCAGGATTACTGAAGCTCTCTCCTGTTTGATTCTTGCAATCAGACGGGGAAGGAGAGGAAATGGCGGAAACACATAAGCCAGGCTGAAAGACCAAGGTACTGCTAGAGCATCTATCAGTACAGCTTGGGGATCCCTTGACCTGGACCCGTAACAAGGAAGTTTGGCATTCTGATGAGATGCCATCAGATCCAATTCCGATGTGCCCCATTGACGGATCAATGATGCGAACACCTCTGGATGAAGTTCCCATTCCCCCGGATGAAAAATGTCTGTCGACTTAGAAAATCCGCTTCCCAGTTCTCCATTCCTGGGATATAGATTGCTGATAGATGGCAAGAGTGAGCATCCGCCCATTGGATTATCTTTGAAACCTCTATCATCGCTAGAGAACTGCTTGTTCCCCCTTGATGATTGACATACCCTTAAAAGGAATAGCTAACAGCTTAGATTTTGATGACACATCAGCAGACCAAGACTTGAGCCATAATGCTCTATGAACTAAGATGGCAAAGCCTGCATTTTTCACCGCTAATTTAGCCATTTGAAAAGCGGCATCTGTAATAAAAGAATTAGAGAGCTTGAGAGCCTTAATTCTATCCAAAATATCATCTAATGGGGTCTCAACCTTAAGAGACTCCTCTAGAGCCTCAAACCAAAAAGCTGCTGCAGTAGTAACAAGAACAATGCAAGCTATTGGTTGTAGAAGAAAACCCTGATGAATAAACAGTTTCTTTAGAAGACCCTCTAATTTTTTATCCATAGTATCTTTGAAAGCACAACTGTCCTCAATAGGTATAGTTGTACGCTTAGCTAGGGTAGAGATGGCTCCCTCCACCTTAGGGACCGTCTGCCAAGAGTCCCGAATAGTGTCAGATATGGGAAACATCTTCTTAAAATTAGGAGGGGGAGAGAACAGAATGCCTGGTCTATCCCATTCCTTAGTAACAATGTCCGAAATTCTTTTAGGGACAGGAAAAAACAGAATTTATATTTACCTGATAAATTACTTTCTCCAACGGTGTGTCCGGTCCACGGCGTCATCCTTACTTGTGGGATATTCTCTTCCCCAACAGGAAATGGCAAAGAGCCCAGCAAAGCTGGTCACATGATCCCTCCTAGGCTCCGCCTACCCCAGTCATTCGACCGACGTTAAGGAGGAATATTTGCATAGGAGAAACCATATGATACCGTGGTGACTGTAGTTAAAGAAAATAAATTATCAGACCTGATTAAAAAACCAGGGCGGGCCGTGGACCGGACACACCGTTGGAGAAAGTAATTTATCAGGTAAACATAAATTCTGTTTTCTCCAACATAGGTGTGTCCGGTCCACGGCGTCATCCTTACTTGTGGGAACCAATACCAAAGCTTTAGGACACGGATGAAGGGAGGGAGCAAATCAGGTCACCTAAATGGAAGGCACCACGGCTTGCAAAACCTTTCTCCCAAAAACAGCCTCAGAAGAAGCAAAAGTATCAAACTTGTAAAATTTGGTAAAAGTGTGCAGTGAAGACCAAGTCGCTGCCCTACATATCTGATCAACAGAAGCCTCGTTCTTGAAGGCCCATGTGGAAGCCACAGCCCTAGTGGAATGAGCTGTGATTCTTTCAGGAGGCTGCCGTCCGGCAGTCACATAAGCCAATCTGATGATGCTTTTAATCCAAAAAGAGAGAGAGGTAGAAGTTGCTTTTTGACCTCTCCTTTTACCAGAATAAACAACAAACAAGGAAGATGTTGGTCTAAAATCCTTTGTAGCATCTAAATAGAATTTTAGAGCGCGAACAACATCCAAATTGTGCAACAAACGTTCCTTCTTCGAAACTGGTTTCGGACACAAAGAAGGTACGACTATCTCCTGGTTAATGTTTTTGTTAGAAACAACTTTTGGAAGAAAACCAGGTTTAGTACGTAAAACCACCTTATCTGCATGGAACACCAGATAAGGAGGAGAACACTGCAGAGCAGATAATTCTGAAACTCTTCTAGCAGAAGAAATTGCAACCAAAAACAAAACTTTCCAAGATAATAACTTAATATCAACGGAATGTAAGGGTTCAAACGGAACCCCCTGAAGAACTGAAAGAACTAAGTTGAGACTCCAAGGAGGAGTCAAAGGTTTGTAAACAGGCTTGATTCTAACCAGAGCCTGAACAAAGGCTTGAACATCTGGCACAGCTGCCAGCTTTTTGTGAAGTAACACAGACAAGGCAGAAATCTGTCCCTTCAAGGAACTTGCAGATAATCCTATCTCCAATCCTTCTTGAAGAAAGGATAGAATCTTAGGAATCTTTACCTTGTCCCAAGGGAATCCTTTAGATTCACACCAACAGATATATTTTTTCCATATTTTGTGGTAAATTTTTCTAGTTACAGGCTTTCTGGCCTGAACAAGAGTATCAATAACAGAATCTGAGAACCCTCGTTTTGATAAGATCAAGCGTTCAATCTCCAAGCAGTCAGCTGGAGTGAGATCAGATTCGGATGTTCGAACGGACCTTGAACAAGAAGGTCTCGTCTCAAAAGGTAGCTTCCATGGTGGAGCCGATGACATATTCACCAGATCTGCATACCAAGTCCTGCGTGGCCACGCAGGAGCTATCAAGATCACCGACGCCCTCTCTTGATTGATCCTGGCTACCAGCCTGGGGATGAGAGGAAACGGCGGGAATACATAAGCTAATTTGAAGGTCCAAGGTGCTACTAGTGCATCTACTAGAGTCGCCTTGGGATCCCTGGATCTGGACCCGTAGCAAGGAACCTTGAAGTTCTGACGAGAGGCCATCAGATCCATGTCTGGAATGCCCCACAGTTGAGTAATTTGGGCAAAGATTTCCGGATGGAGTTCCCACTCCCCCGGATGTAATGTCTGACGACTCAGAAAATCCGCTTCCCAATTTTCCACTCCTGGGATGTGGATTGCAGATAGGTGGCAGGAGTGAGTCTCCGCCCATTGAATGATTTTGGTCACTTCTTCCATCGCCAGGGAACTCCTTGTTCCCCCCTGATGGTTGATGTACGCAACAGTCGTCATGTTGTCTGATTGAAACCGTATGAACTTGGCCTTTGCTAGCTGAGGCCAAGCCTTGAGAGCATTGAATATCGCTCTCAGTTCCAGAATATTTATCGGTAGAAGAGATTCTTCCCGAGACCAAAGACCCTGAGCTTTCAGGGGTCCCCAGACCGCGCCCCAGCCCATCAGACTGGCGTCGGTCGTGACAATGACCCACTCTGGTCTGCGGAAGGTCATCCCTTGAGACAGGTTGTCCAGGGACAGCCACCAACGGAGTGAGTCTCTGGTCCTCTGATTTACTTGTATCTTCGGAGACAAGTCTGTATAGTCCCCATTCCACTGACTGAGCATGCACAGTTGTAATGGTCTTAGATGAATGCGCGCAAAAGGAACTATGTCCATTGCCGCTACCATCAAACCTATTACTTCCATGCACTGCGCTATGGAAGGAAGAGGAACGGAATGAAGTGTTTGACAAGAGTTTAGAAGTTTTGTTTTTCTGGCCTCTGTCAGAAAAATCCTCATTTCTAAGGAGTCTATTATTGTTCCCAAGAAGGGAACCCTTGTCGACGGAGATAGAGAACTCTTTTCTATGTTCACTTTCCATCCGTGAGATCTGAGAAAGGCCAGGACTATGTCCGTGTGAGCCTTTGCTTGAGGAAGGGACGACGCTTGAATCAGAATGTCGTCCAAGTAAGGAACTACTGCAATGCCCCTTGGTCTTAGTACCGCTAGAAGGGACCCTAGTACCTTTGTGAAAATCCTTGGAGCAGTGGCTAATCCGAAAGGAAGCGCCACGAACTGGTAATGCTTGTCCAGGAATGCGAACCTTAGGAACCGATGATGTTCCTTGTGGATAGGAATATGTAGATACGCATCCTTTAAATCCACCGTGGTCATGAATTAACCTTCCTGGATGGAAGGAAGAATTGTTCGAATGGTTTCCATTTTGAACGATGGAACCTTGAGAAACTTGTTTAAGATCTTGAGATCTAAGATTGGTCTGAACGTTCCCTCTTTTTTGGGAACTATGAACAGATTGGAGTAGAACCCCATCCCTTGTTCTCCTAATGGAACAGGATGAATCACTCCCATTTTTAACAGGTCTTCTACACAATGTAAGAATGCCTGTCTCTTTATATGGTCTGAAGACAATTGAGACCTGTGGAACCTCCCCCTTGGGGGAAGCCCCTTGAATTCCAGAAGATAACCTTGGGAGACTATTTCTAGTGCCCAAGGATCCAGAACATCTCTTGCCCAAGCCTGAGCAAAGAGAGAGAGAGTCTGCCCCCCACCAGATCCGGTCCCGGATCGGGGGCCAACATTTCATGCTGTCTTGGTAGCAGTGGCAGGTTTCTTGGCCTGCTTTCCCTTGTTCCAGCCTTGCATTGGTCTCCAGGCTGGCTTGGCTTGAGAAGTATTACCCTCTTGCTTAGAGGACGTAGCACTTGGGGCTGGTCCGTTTCTACGAAAGGGACGAAAATTAGGTTTATTTTTGGCCTTGAAAGACCTATCCTGAGGAAGGGCGTGGCCCTTACCCCCAGTGATATCAGAGATAATCTCTTTCAAGTCAGGGCCAAACAGCGTTTTCCCCTTGAAAGGAATGTTAAGTAGTTTGTTCTTGGAAGACGCATCCGCTGACCAAGATTTCAACCAAAGCGCTCTGCGCGCCACAATAGCAAACCCAGAATTTTTCGCCGCTAACCTAGCCAATTGCAAAGTGGCGTCTAGGGTGAAAGAATTGGCCAATTTGAGAGCACGGATTCTGTCCATAATCTCCTCATAAGGAGGAGAATCACTATCGATCGCCTTTACTAGCTCATCGAACCAGAAACACGCGGCTGTAGTGACAGGGACAATGCATGAAATTGGTTGTAGAAGGTAACCTTGCTGAACAAACATCTTTTTAAGCAAACCTTCTAATTTTTTTATCCATAGGATCTTTGAAAGCACAACTATCTTCTATGGGTATAGTGGTGCGTTTGTTTAAAGTAGAAACCGCTCCCTCGACCTTGGGGACTGTCTGCCATAAGTCCTTTCTGGGGTCGACCATAGGAAACAATTTTTTAAATATGGGGGGAGGGACGAAAGGTATACCGGGCCTTTCCCATTCTTTATTTACAATGTCCGCCACCCGCTTGGGTATAGGAAAAGCTTCTGGGAGCCCCGGGACCTCTAGGAACTTGTCCATTTTACATAGTTTCTCTGGGATGATCAAATTCTCACAATCATCCAGAGTGGATAATACCTCCTTAAGCAGAGCGCGGAGATGTTCCAACTTAAATTTAAATGTAATCACATCGGGTTCAGCTTGTTGAGAAATTTTCCCTGAATCTGAAATTTCTCCCTCAGACAAAACATCCCTGGCCCCCTCAGACTGGTGTAGGGGCATTTCAGAACCATTATCATCAGCGTCCCCATGCTCTTCAGTATCTAAAACAGAGCAGTCGCGCTTGCGCTGATAAGTGGGCATTTTGGCTAAAATGTTTTTGATAGAATTATCCATTACAGCCGTTAATTGTTGCATAGTAAGGAGTATTGGCGCGCTAGATGTACTAGGGGCCTCCTGAGTGGGCAAGACTGGTGTAGACGAAGGAGGGAATGATGCAGTACCATGCTTACTCCCCTCACTTGAGGAATCATCTTGGGCATCATTTTCAGTGTCACATAAATCACATCTATTTAAATGAGAAGGAACCTTGGCTTCCCCACATTCAGAACACAGTCTATCTGGTAGTTCAGACATGTTAAACAGGCATAAACTTGATAACAAAGTACAAAAAACGTTTTAAAATAAAACCGTTACTGTCACTTTAAATTTTAAACTGAACACACTTTATTACTGCAATTGCGAAAAAGTATGAAGGAATTGTTCAAAATTCACCAAAATTTCACCACAGTGTCTTAAAGCCTTAAAAGTATTGCACACCAAATTTGGAAGCTTTAACCCTTAAAATAACGGAACTGGAGCCGTTTTTATCTTTAACCCCTTTACAGTCCCTGGTATCTGCTTTGCTGAGACCCAACCAAGCCCAAAGGGGAATACGATACCAAATGACGCCTTCAGAAAGTCTTTTCTATGTATCAGAGCTCCTCACACATGCGACTGCATGTCATGCTTCTCAAAAACAAGTGCGCAATACCGGCGCGAAAATGAGGCTCTGCCTATGATTAGGGAAAGCCCCTAGAGAATAAGGTGTCTAAAACAGTGCCTGCCGATATTATTTTACAAAAATACCCAGATTAAATGATTCCTCAAGGCTAAATATGTGTATATATGAATCGATTTAGCCCAGAAAATGTCTACAGTCTTAATAAGCCCTTGTGAAGCCCTTATTTACTGTCTGAATAAAAATGGCTTACCGGATCCCATAGGGAAAATGACAGCTTCCAGCATTACATCGTCTTGTTAGAATGTGTCATACCTCAAGCAGCAAAAGACTGCTCACTGTTCCCCCAACTGAAGTTAATTCCTCTCAACAGTCCTGTGTGGAACAGCCATGGATTTTAGTAACGGTTGCTAAAATCATTTTCCTCTTACAAACAGAAATCTTCATCTCTTTTCTGTTTCAGAGTAAATAGTACATACCAGCACTATTTTAAAATAACAAACTCTTGATTGAATAAAAAAACTACAGTTAAACACTAAAAAACTCTAAGCCATCTCCGTGGAGATGTTGCCTGTACAACGGCAAAGAGAATGACTGGGGTAGGCGGAGCCTAGGAGGGATCATGTGACCAGCTTTGCTGGGCTCTTTGCCATTTCCTGTTGGGGAAGAGAATATCCCACAAGTAAGGATGACGCCGTGGACCGGACACACCTATGTTGGAGAAACATTGGTGTAAGAAGGTACCTCTAGATATTTGTCCATCTTACACAATTTCTCTGGTGGTATCACAATAGGGTCACAATCATCCAGAGTCGCTAAAACCTTCCGGAGTAACAGGCGGAGGTGTTCAAGCCTAAATTTAAAGGATATCAAGTCTGAATCTGTCTGAGGCAACACATTTCCTGAATCTGAAAGTTCTCCCTCAGACAGCAATTCTCCGACCCCCAAATCAGAGCACTGTGAGGGTACATCGGAAATGACCAAAAAGGCATCAGGGGGCTCAGTATTTACCTTAATACCTGACCTACTGCGTTTACCCTGTAAAACTGGCAGTTTAGACAATACCTCTGTAAGGGTAGTAGACATAACTGCAGCCATATCTTGCAGAGTAAAAGAATTAGACACACTAGAAGTACTTGGCGTCGCTTGAGTGGGCGTTAAAGGTTGTGACACTTGGGGAGAATTGGATGGCATAACCCGATTCTCTTCAGACTGAGAATCATCCTTAGACATACTTATCACCTAAAATATGTTCTTTGCAGTACAAGAGGGACACAAAGTGGGGGTTCCACAATGGCTTCTAAACACATAGAGCATTGACTTTCTTCAATGTCAGACATGTTGAACAGGCTAGTAATAACCACAAAAGTCGTGAACAAAGTTTATTTATTGAAAAAAAAACAAATTTGAAAAACTGTACTGCGCCTTTAAGAAGTAAAAGTGCATACAATGTTTCCAAATCTGCTTCAAAATGCTATTAAGTTTACAAATTTAGCATATATCCTTTTTATATTGTATCCTGATATTGCACCATAAGTAAGGGACCAATTAACCCTCTATAGGGAAAAACATTATTACTAAAAACGTTATGAAACAGCTTAAACAACCCCCTGCACGTCTCACTATGACTCCGGTAGACAATCTCTCAGTTATGGCCCAACCGAAGCTGAAGTTTGCTGCCTTCTTGTGAAAATCAACTGCGCATCTGAGGCGCGAAAATTAGGCCCCGTCCATCATATGCGATGTACTCTGAGCCTAAAAAAAACGCAAGGAGCGGTACAGAAACTAGCCATGTGGATTTAAGCATCCTAATTGTACAATAAAGCCATGTGGACCCCCAGCACAATGCGCAACACCAGTGATTGTGAACCGTTTGTGCAAATAATAAAGTTATGCTGCCTCTGTCTAACCATGCTGCCATCATTTTCTTGCTGCATTTAGCCCCATAACAATTAATACACTGATCTCCAGTAATACCCCTTTTTATGTCTATAGGTTTACTGCTTACCCCTTCCCTCTTGGGAACTATGTCAGCCTGTTCTGAAATATCACAGTCTCTTCAGAAGTAAATGACTGAACATACCTCAATGCTTGTAGCATGAAAACGTTCCCCACACTGAAGCTTTGTCTAGCACTCCTCAGCCATTCTGTGGGAACTCATATGGATCTTAGTGACATCTGCTAAGATCATCAACCTCCAGACAGAAATCTTCTTCTATATGCTGCCTGAGGAAAAATAGTACTCACCGGGACCATTTAAAATAAAAAATTCTTGATTGAAGAAACTAAAAACTATCATTTTAACACCTCTTTCACTTTACCTCTTCCTATTACTAGTATAGGCAAAGAGAATGACTGGGGGTGGAGAGAAGGGAGGAGCTATATATACAGCTCTGCTGTAGTGCTCTTTGCCACTTCCTGTTAGCAGGAGGATAATATCCCACAAGTAAAGGATGAATCCGTGGACTCGTCGTATCTAGTAGAAGAAATTCTGGTGTTGACTGTCCCTTTAAACCTTGGAAAGGTGGACCGCTGGGGAGTCTGCAAAAAAACACAACAAACACTTTGACTTCTGCTCAGCATTTAAGCTGCCGCCCTCAGAGCTCTGCGAGTCTGAATGACTATACTGCCCGCGCTGCAAACACACTGCTGTCCCACTCACTGACTACATGTGCAGTCAGGAGCCGATTGAGGAGACTACACAAGCAGTCAGGAGCCAATGTGCCGCCAAAGCCGCCAATGGGAATAGTTTCAGTTTTGGCTGAGCTGCGCCAATAGGTTAAGATGATCTGTGACCCACTAGGTATCAATCACATGTCAACCATGTGATATGCATAGCAAGCAGGCATAAAGTTAAAAACCAAAATAAAATAAAAAAAATAAAAAAACAGAATTTATGTTTACCTGATAAATTTCTTTCTCCAACGGTGTGTCCGGTCCACGGCGTCATCCTTACTTGTGGGATATTCTCTTCCCCAACAGGAAATGGCAAAGAGCCCAGCAAAGCTGGTCACATGATCCCTCCTAGGCTCCGCCTACCCCAGTCATTCGACCGACGTTAAGGAGGAATATTTGCATAGGAGAAACCATATGGTACCGTGGTGACTGTAGTTAAAGAAAATAAATTATCAGACCTGATTAAAAAACCAGGGCGGGCCGTGGACCGGACACACCGTTGGAGAAAGAAATTTATCAGGTAAACATAAATTCTGTTTTCTCCAACATAGGTGTGTCCGGTCCACGGCGTCATCCTTACTTGTGGGAACCAATACCAAAGCTTTAGGACACGGATGAAGGGAGGGAGCAAATCAGGTCACCTAAATGGAAGGCACCACGGCTTGCAAAACCTTTCTCCCAAAAATAGCCTCAGAAGAAGCAAACGTATCAAACTTGTAAAATTTGGTAAAAGTGTGCAGTGAAGACCAAGTCGCTGCCCTACATATCTGATCGACAGAAGCCTCGTTCTTGAAGGCCCATGTGGAAGCCACAGCCCTAGTGGAATGAGCTGTGATTCTTTCGGGAGGCTGCCGTCCGGCAGTCTCGTAAGCCAATCTGATGATGCTTTTAATCCAAAAAGAGAGAGAGGTAGAAGTTGCTTTTTGACCTCTCCTTTTACCTGAATAAACAACAAACAAGGAAGATGTTTGTCTAAAATCCTTTGTAGCATCTAAATAGAATTTTAGAGCGCGAACAACATCCAAATTGTGCAACAAACGTTCCTTCTTTGAAACTGGTTTTGGACACAGAGAAGGTACGATAATCTCCTGGTTAATGTTTTTGTTAGAAACAACTTTTGGAAGAAAACCAGGTTTAGTACGTAAAACCACCTTATCTGCATGGAACACCAGATAAGGAGGAGAACACTGCAGAGCAGATAATTCTGAGACTCTTCTAGCAGAAGAAATCGCAACTAAAAACAAAACTTTCCAAGATAATAACTTAATATCAACGGAATGTAAGGGTTCAAACGGAACCCCCTGAAGAACTGAAAGAACTAAATTGAGACTCCAAGGAGGAGTCAAAGGTTTGTAAACAGGCTTGATTCTAACCAGAGCCTGAACAAAGGCTTGAACATCTGGCACAGCTGCCAGCTTTTTGTGAAGTAATACCGACAAGGCAGAAATCTGTCCCTTCAGGGAACTTGCAGATAATCCTTTTTCCAATCCTTCTTGAAGGAAGGATAGAATCCTAGGAATCTTAACCTTGTCCCAAGGGAATCCTTTAGATTCACACCAACAGATATATTTTTTCCAAATTTTGTGGTAAATCTTTCTAGTTACAGGCTTTCTGGCCTGAACAAGAGTATCGATAACAGAATCTGAGAATCCTCGCTTCGATAAAATCAAGCGTTCAATCTCCAAGCAGTCAGCTGGAGCGAAACCAGATTCGGATGTTCGAACGGACCCTGAACAAGAAGGTCTCGTCTCAAAGGTAGCTTCCAAGGTGGAGCCGATGACATATTCACCAGATCTGCATACCAAGTCCTGCGTGGCCACGCAGGAGCTATTAAGATCACCGACGCCCTCTCCTGATTGATCCTGGCTACCAGCCTGGGGATGAGAGGAAATGGCGGGAACACATAAGCTAGTTTGAAGGTCCAAGGTGCTACTAGTGCATCCACTAGAGCCGCCTTGGGATCCCTGGATCTGGCCCCGTAGCAAGGAACTTTGAAGTTCTGACGAGAGGCCATCAGATCCATGTCTGGAATGCCCCACAGGTGAGTGACTTGGGCAAAGATTTCCGGATGGAGTTCCCACTCCCCCGGATGCAATGTCTGACGACTCAGAAAATCCGCTTCCCAATTTTCCACTCCTGGGATGTGGATAGCAGACAGGTGGCAGGAGTGAGACTCCGCCCATAGAATGATTTTGGTCACTTCTGCCATCGCTAGGGAACTCCTTGTTCCCCCCTGATGGTTGATGTACGCAACAGTTGTCATGTTGTCTGATTGAAACCGTATGAACTTGGTCCTCGCTAGCCGAGGCCAGGCCTTGAGAGCATTGAATATCGCTCTCAGTTCCAGAATATTTATCGGTAGAAGAGATTCTTCCCGAGACCAAAGACCCTGAGCTTTCAGGGATCCCCAGACCGCGCCCCAGCCCATCAGACTGGCGTCGGTCGTGACAATGACCCACTCTGGTCTGCGGAACGTCATCCCTTGAGACAGATTGTCCAGGGACAGCCACCAACGGAGTGAGTCTCTGGTCCTCTGATTTACTTGTATCTTCGGAGACAAGTCTGTATAGTCCCCATTCCACTGACTGAGCATGCACAGTTGTAATGGTCTTAGATGAATGCGCGCAAAAGGAACTATGTCCATTGCCGCCACCATCAACCCGATCACTTCCATGCACTGAGCTATGGAAGGAAGAGGAACGGAATGAAGTATCCGACAAGAGTCTAGAAGTTTTGTTTTTCTGGCCTCTGTTAGAAAGATCCTCATTTCTAAGGAGTCTATAATTGTTCCCAAGAAGGGAACCCTTGTTGACGGAGATAGAGAACTCTTTTCCACGTTCACTTTCCAGCCGTGAGATCTGAGAAAGGCCAGGACAATGTCCGTGTGAGCCTTTGCTTGAGGAAGGGACGACGCTTGAATCAGAATGTCGTCCAGGTAAGGTACTACTGCAATGCCCCTTGGTCTTAGCACCGCTAGAAGGGACCCTAGTACCTTTGTGAAAATCCTTGGAGCAGTGGCTAATCCGAAAGGAAGCGCCACGAACTGGTAATGTTTGTCCAGGAATGCGAACCTTAGGAACCGATGATGTTCCTTGTGGATAGGAATATGTAGATACGCATCCTTTAAATCCACCGTGGTCATGAATTGACCCTCCTGGATGGAAGGAAGAATAGTTCGAATGGTTTCCATCTTGAAAGATGGAACCTTGAGAAACTTGTTTAAGATCTTGAGATCTAAGATTGGTCTGAACGTTCCCTCTTTTTTGGGAACTATGAACAGATTGGAGTAGAACCCCATCCCTTGTTCTCTTAGTGGAACAGGATGAATCACTCCCATTTTTAACAGGTCTTCTACACAATGTAAGAACGCCTGTCTTTTTATGTGGTCTGAAGACAACTGAGACCTGTGGAACCTTCCCCTTGGGGGAAGTCCCTTGAATTCCAGAAGATAACCCTGGGAGACTATTTCTAGCGCCCAAGGATCCAGAACATCTCTTGCCCAAGCCTGAGCGAAGAGAGAGAGTCTGCCCCCCACCAGATCCGGTCCCGGATCGGGGGCCAATATTTCATGCTGTCTTGGTAGCAGTGGCAGGTTTCTTGGCCTGCTTTCCCTTGTTCCAGCCTTGCATTGGTCTCCAAGCTGGCTTGGCTTGAGAAGTATTACCCTCTTGCTTAGAGGACGTAGCACTTTGGGCTGGTCCGTTTTTACGAAAGGGACGAAAATTAGGTCTATTTTTCGCCTTGAAAGGCCGATCCTGAGGAAGGGCGTGGCCCTTACCCCCAGTGATATCCGAGATAATCTCTTTCAAGTCAGGGCCAAACAGCGTTTTCCCCTTGAAAGGAGTGTTTAGTAGCTTGTTCTTGGAAGACGCATCAGCCGACCAAGATTTCAACCAAAGCGCTCTGCGCGCCACAATACAAACCCAGAATTCTTAGCCGCTAACCTAGCCAATTGCAAAGTGGCGTCTAGGGTGAAAGAATTAGCCAATTTGAGAGCATTGATTCTGTCCATAATCTCCTCATAAGGAGGAGAATCACTATCGAGCGCCTTTATCAGCTCATCAAACCAGAAACACGCGGCTGTAGTGACAGGGACAATGCATGAAATTGGTTGTAGAAGGTAACCCTGCTGAACAAACATCTTTTTAAGCAAACCTTCTAATTTTTTATCCATAGGATCTTTGAAAGCGCAACTATCCTCTATGGGTATAGTGGTGCGTTTGTTTAAAGTAGAAACCGCTCCCTCGACCTTGGGGACTGTCTGCCATAAGTCCTTTCTGGGGTCGACCATAGGAAACAATTTTTTAAATATGGGGGGAGGGACGAAAGGAATACCGGGCCTTTCCCATTCTTTATTAACAATGTCCGCCACCCGCTTGGGTATAGGAAAAGCTTCTGGGAGCTCCGGCACCTCTAGGAACTTGTCCATTTTACATAGTTTCTCTGGGATGACCAACTTTTCACAATCATCCAGAGTGGATAATACCTCCTTAAGCAGAATGCGGAGATGTTCCAACTTAAATTTAAATGCAATTACATCAGGTTCAGCCTGTTGAGAAATGTTCCCTGAATCAGTAATTTCTCCCTCAGACAAAACCTCCCTGGCCCCCTCAGATTGAGTTAGGGGCCCTTCAGAGATATTAATATCAGCGTCGTCATGCTCTTCAGTAACTAAAACAGAGCAGCCACGCTTACGCTGACAAGGGTTCATTTTGGCTAAAATGTTTTTGACAGAATTATCCATTACAGCCGTTAATTGTTGCATAGTAAGGAGTATTGGCGCGCTAGATGTACTAGGGGCCTCCTGAGTGGGCAAGACTCGTGTAGACGAAGGAGGGAATGATGCAGTACCATGCTTACTCCCCTCACTTGAGGAATCATCTTGGGCATCATTGTCATTATCACATAAATCACATTTATTTAAATGAACAGGAATTCTGGCTTCCCCACATTCAGAACACAGTCTATCTGGTAGTTCAGACATGTTAAACAGGCATAAACTTGATAATAAAGTACAAAAAACGTTTTAAAATAAAACCGTTACTGTCACTTTAAATTTTAAACTGAACACACTTTATTACTGCAATTGCGAAAAAACATGAAGGAATTGTACAAAATTCACCAAATTTTCACCACAGTGTCTTAAAGCCTTAAAAGTATTGCACACCAAATTTGGAAGCTTTAACCCCTAAAATAACGGAACCGGAGCCGTTTTAACACTTTAACCCCTTTACAGTCCCTGGTATCTGCTTTGCTGAGACCCAACCAAACCCAAAGGGGAATACGATACCAAATGACGCCTTCAGAAAGTCTTTTCTAAGTATCAGAGCTCCTCTCACATGCGACTGCATGCCATGCCTCTCAAAAACAAGTGCGCCACACCGGCGCGAAAATGAGGCTCTGCTTATGCTTTGGGAAAGCCCCAGAGAAATAAGGTGTCTAATACAGTGCCTGCCGATATTTATAATATCAATATACCCAGATAAAATGATTCCTCAAAGCTAAATATGTTTTAAAACTGAATCGATTTAGCCCAGAAAAGTCTACAATCTTAATAAGCCCTTGTGAAGCCCTTATTTACCATCGTAATAAACATGGCTTACCGGATCCCATAGGGAAAAATGACAGCTTCCAGCATTACATCGTCTTGTTAGAATGTGTCATACCTCAAGCAGCAAGAGACTGCTCACTGTTCCCCCAACTGAAGTTAATTGCTCTCAACAGTCCTGTGTGGAACAGCCATGGATTTTAGTTACGGTGCTAAAATCATTTTCCTCATACAAACAGAAATCTTCATCTCTTTTCTGTTTCTGAGTAAATAGTACATACCAGCACTATTTTAAAATAACAAACTCTTGATTGAATAATAAAAACTACAGTTAAACACTAAAAAAACTCTAAGCCATCTCCGTGGAGATGTTGCCTGTACAACGGCAAAGAGAATGACTGGGGTAGGCGGAGCCTAGGAGGGATCATGTGACCAGCTTTGCTGGGCTCTTTGCCATTTCCTGTTGGGGAAGAGAATATCCCACAAGTAAGGATGACGCCGTGGACCGGACACACCTATGTTGGAGAAATAAAGTTTGTGCTGAAGCTTGGACACACCTACACACTGCTGCTGACACACTAATGTGTCATGGCACAGAGTTTGGAAAGCACTGGACTAGGAGATCAATCTCCACGCAGTCAGCCTCAGAGAATCGAGATTTTGATGAAGAAAAGGACCTTGAACTAGCAGGTCCTTGTGACAAGGTAACTTCTACGGAGGATAAGACAACATCGCTACTAGATACGCAAACCACGCCCTCCGCGGCCACGAAGGAGCAATCGGAATAGCCAAAGCTTGCTTCTGCTTGATGCGGGCCACTACTCGAGGTAGAAGAGGCAACAGTGGAAATATGTAGATTAAGTTGAAGTTCCAGGGTACCGCCAAGGAGTCTATCAGTTCCGCTTGGGGATCCCTGGATCGCGACCCGTATCTGGTTAGCTTGCAACTGAGTCTGGACGCCATGAGATCTATTTCCGGTGTCCCCCATTTGCTGCAGATCTCTGCAAACATCTCGGGGTGGAGAGACCATTCCCCTGGATGAAACGTCTCTCTGCTCAGAAAATCCACTTACCAGTTGTCCATAACCGGAATGTGGATCGCTGAGAGCGAACAATTGTTAGAGTCTCTGCCCATTCCAGGATCCGAGATACTTCCCTCATTACTAGCGAGCTTCTCGTCCCCCCTGGTGGTTTATATAAGCCACCAAGGTGATGTTGTCCGATTGGAATATGATGAACTGGGACGACCCCAGAGGGGGCCAAACCTTCAGAGCATTGAAAAATCGCTCGAAGTTCCAGAATGTTTATAGGTAGGCTCGATTCCTCTCAAATTCATCTGCCTTGTGCCTTTCTGGCACCCCAAACGGCTTCCCAACCTGATAGTCTTGCATTAGTGGTTAATCTCCCAGGATGGTCTCAGGAAAGAAGTCCCCTGGGACAACTGACCTGGTCGGGTCCACCAAGACAGGGACTCCTTCACCGGTCTGTCCAGAGATAAATTGGGACAAGTCAGAATGATCGCCGCCGTTCCATTGTCTCAACATGTACAGCTGCAGAGGTCTGAGATGAAACCTGGCAAATGGAAGGACATCTATGCTCTATACCATGAGGCGGATTACCTCCATACACCTGGCCACAGATGTCCTGGAGGATGTCTGCAGGGTTAGAACGTTTGATGCCAGCTTGCAACGTCTCTGGTCTGTCGGGAATATCTTCATCGCAGAAGAATCTATTATTGTACCCAGAAACTCCACGCTGTTGCTGGGGACCAATGAACTCATCCCTTCGTTTACCTTCCACCCATGGGAGTAGGAGAGCTTTCGAATGATCCTCCGCCAGAATGAAGGATGGAGCCTGGACCAAGATATCATCCAGAAAAGGAGCCACAGCAATTCCTCTGGCTCTCGCTACTGCTAGAAGAGCTCTCAGAACCTTTGTAAAGACTCTTGGGGCTGTCGCCAAACCAAACAGAAGGGCCACAAACTGGAAGTGCTGGTCCAGGAAGGCAAACCTTAGGAACTTGAAATGTTACTTGTGGATTGGAACATGCAGGTAAGCATCCTTCAGGTCTATAGTCGTCATGAATTGCCCCTCTTGAACCAGGGGCAGAATTGACCTGATCGTCCCCATCTTGAACGATGGGACTAACAAAAACTTGTTTAGGGCCTTTGGACGAAACGTGCCCTCCTTCTTCGGGACCACAAAAAGATTTGAATAATACCCCAGACCTCTTTCTGCATGAGGAACTGAGACGATTACCGCCGCCAGTTGTAAAACAAACCCCGCCTCTTTCTGCATGAGGAACTGAGACGATTACCCCGAGAGATGAGAGCACCCTCACACATCCCAGGAAGGCTTCTCTCTTTTCTGGTTTTAAAGAGATGTTTGACAGGAGGAACCTGCCTCTGGGCGGATACAATTTGAAACCTATCCTGAACCCCTGGGCGATGACCTCCAGGACCCAACGGTCTGTAACATCTTCCCTCCAGGCCCCCGCAAAAAATAGGTAGTTTACCGTTACCTGGTCCAAGGACGGGTTGGGGGCCGCCCCTTCATGACGACTGACTCGGTGGGCTTCTTGTTCTACTTGGACTTATTCCAAGAGTTTGCTGGCTTCCAAGCTCCCTTGGATTGCTCAGATTTTGTGGAAGGCTGCTGGTGCTGAGACTTGTCTGCACAAAAGGGACGAAAAGTATATCCCTTAGGTTTGGCTTTCTTATCTTGAGGTAAGAAGGCGCCCTTACCACCTGTGACTGAAAATATAAGAATCCAGGCCTGGGCCAAACAAAACCTTCCCCCTGAAATGAAGGGAAAGCTAGAGAGAGACTTAGATGTCGTGTCTGCAGACTATGACTTTAGCCACAGAGCCCTGCAAGCTAAAACAGAAAATCCTGACGTCTTAGCATTCAGGCGAATAATCTGCATGTTAGCATCACAAATAAACGAATGCGCTACCCTTAAGGCTTTGATTCGATCCAAAATCTCCTCGAGGGGGGTCTCCACCTCGACCATTGCTGATAGTGTGTCACACTAATAGGTAGCTGCCCCAGCCACCACAGCAACAGCCGCCGCCAGTTGTAAAACAAACCCCGCCAGTTGGAGCATCTTCCGCAACATGGACTCCAGCTTTTTATCCATGGGTTCCTTAAAAGAGGAGCTTTCCTCAAGAGGAATGGTCGTTCTCTTAGCGAACGTGGAGATAGCACCATCAACCTTAGTGACAGTTCCCCACAGTTCAAGCTGCACCCCCTGAACGGGGAAAAGCTTCTTAAAAGAAGATGAGGGAGAAAAGGACGAACCTAGTTTCTTTCATTCATTTTTAATAATGTTTGCCATTTTGATAGGAACCGGGAAGGCCTGGGGCACTACCCTGTCCTCGTCGTAAACCCTATCCAATTTAGGGATCGAAGGTTCCTCCGGTAGCTTCGTTTCTGGAACCTCCAGCGTAGCAAGCACTTCAGCAGGAAACGCAAATGCTCCATCTTAAAATTGAAATCTGGTTCCTCCGTGGACGGAGGCCTAGAAGCAGCCGAAGTCGGAATTGTCCTCTGCGGATAATCTGTCAGAGATATCCAGCGGAGTCGAAGACCCCTGAGACAGATAGCTGTGCCGTACCTTCTGCTTGTGCTTAGTAGGACGAGGCATCGCATTTATAGCCGCAGTGACCGCCGTCTGCAATTGATCAGCAAAATCTGGAGGCCAAAGGACCCCTCCCACAGGAGGGTTAGTAGTGCCCCGGGGAACTGCTTGTGTAATCGGAGATGCTTGTAGGGAACGGTCCTCGCAGGACGGAGAACACTAAGAGGTGGACGGCTCAGTTGTACTAAATACTTTCTTCTTTTTGGAAGTAGTAATATTGTCATAACATGTGGAACAGAGTTGCAATGGCGGTTCCACCAGAACCTCCTCACAGTATACACACAGTTAGTAGGTTTAGATAAAGGAGTATCCTCCAACATAGCTTTCACTTTTATTATGGACTTGATTATTGATTAAATGGTACCTTTATATCCCAATGGCCGGGGCACTCACCACCTCCTATGATCCGGACTACCAGAAACAGCTTTTGTCTCTCCGAACACAGGTCGAGAAAGAGGAAGTTACTGAGGCCACACCCGTTCACATGGAGTGCCATGCAGGACCGCCCCTTCACTTAGCGAGGGACGCGCCAAAAAAGCCAGTCTCAATCTCTCTCTAACTGTTTCACACTGACAGAGCCTCATCTCACACAAGTGCAGCAAAAAACACGAACATTATTCTGATTATTAAAATACCCCCTGTTCTATAACCCCCTTCTAAGGGTATTACCCTAGATTCTATACAGATAAAAGGAGTCACACTGTGATTCTGTCTATAACAGGCTTGTCTAGTGAGTGATTTCTGGTTTGCCGTCATATTCCTGTTTAAAAGGATCGCTGTGTCAAAACAGTATTTTTGAAGCCAAAAAAACTGAGAATTTGCATATCTAATTTGCATATCGTACCCACAATTCTTTTGTGCATTGGAAACATTGTATATTAAGAATTTCTGGGGGAAAGCAAGCGGGGATACTTGCCTAGATGTACTAATTTCCTATGCAAATATTTACATTGATTATATAATATATATATATATATATATATATATATATATATATATATATAAATATAAAACGATCTTCCAAGAGTCAACGCTGTGGAACAGGAACACGGCCCTTCAAGTGTGACAGGTTAGTAGCATTGCTCCTGATATGGACTTGAGAATAAAAGCAGGCAGCGAAACTTGTCAACGCTGATTGCTTAAGGAGCTGTTAATATAAGTAGGGAGGGTTTCGCAAGAGAACTCCCCCTGCATCTCCGGACTCTAACTTTCACCAATGCTCTCACTGATAGGCTGACAGGACTACTTAAAACTCCAGCCCCCATTGCGAAGAGTACTACCCTCCATAAGAGGCTACTCCGAATATTCCGACACTTCTCTGCCAACCTCCTGTGACGAAAGGCAAAGAATGACTGGGGGATGAGGGAAGTGGGGGAGGTATTTAAGCCTTTGGCTGGGGTGTCTTTGCCTCCTCCTGGTGGCCAGGTTCTTATTTTCCACAAGTGATGAATGAAGCAGTGGACTCTCCTCCCCTTTAGATGGAAAACTCTCGTTTTAATTGCCAACATAAATGTGACTTTTAAACTTGAGTAGCATTATCATACCAAATACATTTCCAACAGACATGTAGAACACACTAAGGACACCACGAAGATGTATTAAAAGGATAGTAAACACCAAAAATGTTATTGTTTAAAAAGATAGATAAGCCCTTTATTTACCAATCCCCAGTTTTGCATAACCAACACGGTTATAGAAATATACATTTTACCACTATAATTACCTTGTACCAAAGCTTCTACAGACTGTCTCCTTTTCTCAGATCTTTTGACAGACTTGCATTTCAGGCAATTAGTGCTGACTCTTAAATAACTTCACGTGCGTGAGCTCAATGTTATCTATATGAAGCACATGAACTAACACCCTCTAGCTGTGAAAAAATATCAAATGCATTCATTTAAGAGACGGCCTTCAAGGGCTTAGAAATTAGCATATGAGCCTACCTAGGTTTAGCTTTCAACTAAGAATAACAAGATAAAGCAAATGTGATAATAAAAGTAAATTAGAAAGTTGTTTAAGATTACATGCCCTAGCTGAATCATTAATGTTTAATTTAGACTTTACCATCCCTTTAAATAAACAATTCGCATACATATGTTAATTATACTGGAAGTGCAAAATCAGGCTTTTCTGTGTACTCACAGCATCTTAGCACAGACCTAAAGGGAAGTGTATGCACCAATCAATGAAGTTGCAGCAAAAAATTAATTTATTGTCACAGATACATCATGCCTGGTGAATCTGCTGAAAAACACAAATCAAATACAACATATTTTCCAGCACTTGCAAATAGTTCAATTTCACAAAACTGTCAGACACTGTAAATAATGAACCGCCAAACCATTATTTACAGTGTGACAGTTTTGTGCATTTGATTAGTTTGGTAGAGTGGTTTTGGCTACTACTTTTTCTGTGCACTCTTTGTTATTGATTATATCTTTTTGCAGTGCTGTCACAGATATAGCTATTACAACAGATCATAGGTTTCATTCTTTGGTGTATAAACTTCTGAAGATCCGATGGGATAAAAGCGCTGTGCTGGACGCTGGGATGCTGTCAATAGACAAAAATGAATGATTTAACTAATAGGTTAGTGGTTTACTATCTTTTCTTTAAAACCAAACCACTGTGACACCCTCAGGTTTCTCTTTACGTATTTTCAGATTACATACATATTTCAGTTTACCAAAGAGGTGTGACCTTTGGTATGATGAAGTCTGAATTCTAATATATTTTAATGGAGTATACAATGGCACCCCTATAATTCTACTTGGACAGAAACTACAATCAGTTATTCAACCTCAATTTTTCTAGATTCAATTACTATGTTAATCAAGTTTTCTAAAATGGGATATAATAAAATACATTTTGAATATTAATTGAAAAGCAACATGTAAAATGATAATATAATGATTCCTAAATAAAGTAAATCAGAGTTAATTGCAGATATTTAATACAGCACATACCAAATTAGTTAACCGTCTCCTAGACAGATTAATAGAATAGATGATGCTTAAAAGGCCAACCCAGACTGTCAATAAAACAATCAATACACAATTGCCACGGAAAAGGCTCAGTTCTTCTAAAGGCACAAGCAAATAAAAACAATAGAGTTCCCACTATTGCTTAGAATTTGTCTTCTTAATTGTTTTCAACCATTTGGTTCTATTAAAGTAAATTATATATATTTGTATTTAAAAAGCAGATTATATTTTAAAAAATGTTACATTGCTAGGCATGGGAACTTTTAATATGTTTATTTAAAAGGAATAATAAAGCTGTTAATTTTGAATGAACAACTGATAATGATGCACTCTGACAAGGGGCATTCGACTGCGACAATGATACGGACAATTGTGGGATTTCAAAGTGAAAGTGATTTATTTCAACAAATTTTCACATTATATACAGTCCGCAATGTTTATGCACGGGATTACTAGTCCTTTGAGTCATGCAACCCACTGCTGATTTTGAGGTGTCATTTTTGAATGCTTATGCACGGGACGCTTACGTCATGTGTTTGTATGCTGTTGAAAAACAGTAATGACTTTTACTAAAAGCATTTTTGCAATTAGTTTTATTAGTATATTGCAATTAGTTTTTTTTATATATTTAAAATGTCCCCAAGCACATTTCAATGTTGACATTTTTATTCCTTTAATTTCAAATAAATTTTCAATATCCTGAGGTAGAAAATAACTTTGCTCCATGTTACCTAAGTGATATTGTTCATGTCTACTGAACTTGCTTGTTTGGGGCTTGACCTTACCTGACAATATACACATACACACACATATACAGTGCTCAGCATAAATGAGTACACCCCAACAGATTTGTCAGAAACCCTTTCCTTACCTTTCAGAAACAACATTCTATGGGACACTATACTACAAAATACTTGCACAAATGCGGGTAATTGATTGCAACCAAGATGCGTTAATTTGCACCCACAACAAAGTATTTTTCCTAACAAATTAATTCAAGACCATGTTGCAAAAAAGAATACACCCTAATGAAAGTCATAGGAGCAAATCTAAATGTCTGACAACAAATTCCTAATTAACAAGAATTCAACTACAGGTGAGTCTAATTATTCATTAAACAGGTGTCCAGCAGACAGTTGATTATAAAAGGGCGTTACTTACCAAAGAAAACCCCTTCCCATGTCATGCTGTCAGCAATGGCACCACATGTAAGAGAAATGTCGCAAGGCCTAAGAAAGAAAATAATTTCTTTACACAAGAAAGGTGAATGCTACAAGAAGATCAACAAAGCTTTACTTATCAGTCAGAATACTGTAGCAAAAGTGATACAAAAATGTAGCAAAGATGCAACCATCTCTCAGTGACGTCTAGACCATCCATGGAAGTTAACACCTCGACAGGAGCGTCTTCTGATGAGAAGGGTTCAATAAAATTGCCATGCAAGTTCACTACTTTTAGCTAAAGAAGTAGAAAGCCAAACTGGGGTGATTGTTTCCCAGGACACAATACGGCGTACACTGCAGAGGAATGGCATGCATGGGGATCATCCACAAAGGAAGCCTCTCCTAAAGCCCATGCACAAAAAAGCCTGCCTAGAATTTGCCAGGACACATGCTGAAAAAGAAAACTACTGGGACTCTGTACTTTGGAGTGATGAGACCAAGATAAATGTTTTTGGAACTGATGGCTTCAAAACTGTATGGCATCGCAAAGGTGAGGAATACAATGAAAAATGCATGGTGCTTATAGTGAAACATGGTGGTGGCAGTTTCCTTCTGTGGGGCTGCATGAGTGCTGCTGGTGTCGGGGAGCTGCATTTCATTAATGGTATCATGAATTCACAGATGTACTGCTCTATATTGAAAGAGAAGGTGCTACCATCACTCCTTGCCCTTGGTCATCGTGCAGTTTTCCCAACATGACAATGATCCAAAACACACATCTAAGGCCACTTTTGTATTTCTGAAGAAGAAAAGGGTGAAAGTGGTGCAGTGGCCAAATATGTCTCCTTATCTGAACCCAATCGAACACCTATGGGGAGTTCTGAAGAGACAAGTTGAGCATCACTCTCCATCCAGCATCCAGGCTCTAAAAGAGGTCGTTCTTGAAGAATGGAAAAAGATCAATGTTGCAATATGTCGCCAACTTGTTCATTCCATGCCTAGAAGACTTGGTGCCGTCCTTAAAAATCATGTAGGTCATACAAAATACTAGATGTAGTACTTTTTATTGTGAGGTGTATTCATTTGTGCATCACCTACATTGAGTAAACCTGAAGATTTTGTAATCTAAGTTATATTATTAACCTTACTTTCATGTAATGAGCTAAACAAATGTTCTCTAAAACTCAGTTTTGTCAAAATTCTGGAAATTGTTCTTGTGTTCATTGAGATATTAAAATCTTACTTTTCAAAAAGGGATGTACTCATTTATGCTGAGCACTGTACACTGTTCTTGTTAATTTACCTTTCAAGCTTTCTGTTTAGCTGGGATAATCTGGCTGCTCGATTAATCTTCCGGGGAGATTGCATAGTCAACAACACTTAAAATAAAAATATGTATAGATAAAAGCTTTTACTACCTCTGAAAATGAGGATTTAATGCTTCATTCCTGTGTGTTAAAACATTACTGAGGGGGAAAAATGTGTTAAAAGTTTACCATCACTTCAAGGAAAGAGAACCATAATGTAGGTTCATAAAATATACATTGAAGCCAGTTCATCTATGGAGTGGGGTGAGAAGTGCAAGGAAGATGAATTATTGGGGGAATACACAGTGATTATTGTGATTTATAGAATACTTAAACCCTAGAGCCCTCCAGCTGCTCATTCAAGCCAATAATGGAGGTTTAGTATTGGGTAAAACCATCATGTTAAAGTAAACTTACTTATCCCTTGCATTTTTAATATTTGCATAAGCTCAACATGATTAATGTAAACATATGGCTATATACATTAAAATAAAAATCTCTATTTTTAAGCTGTAGCAGAAAAAGGGTAGTATGTTAATCAGTGTATTTCAAGAAAGCATAAATCATTTTGCAAAAAATTACAAAAAGTGACAAACAGGTGATAGCAGGCTATCTAAAAGGGAATAAAAAAAAATTCAGATTATTAGGGTCCCTCCGTCAAGAGTATGTTTTACATTTTTTTTTCTGCTTTAAACCGTTTTCACGTTTTTTGGGGAGGGTTTTGGTGTGGGGTGCGACAGGTCACTTTTGATTATCATTTTTCTAATATTTAGAGACTGTCTATATGGTTCTGAGAAGTTTTCCTTTAGTTGGCAATCCTTGTGAAAAGTTGGATGCAAGTCTCTAGCAATTGTATTTGTATATGTGACAACAAGTCTACTGTTAGTCTCCAGCAGCGTTCTGCATTGCAAAAGTTTGGTCTGTGGGTATATTAATGGCTCTGTGAACTTGGGTTTCTATGGTTCTTGAGTTCCTGAATACATTTTTTATAGGGATTTGAAATATGAATTCCTGTCAGTTTGTCTGAGCAAATAAGACTGTACCTTATGGCTTAGCTGTAAATGGAGTATACAGTGGAGTATTTGGAATGAAAGCTATCATATTTAGCATGTGAGGGGCCATCTGTGGATTTGTGATATAAGTATGCATATATAGTATTTCTTCATGTAAATATTGCTATCCATAAAATTCAGTTGTGTGGTTATGCTGCTAGCCGGGTGAGTGATATTGGTGCTTAAACATCCATAGTTGCCAAGATTTAGCAGGTCTGTGGTGCCTTGATATATAAATAAATAGGCTGGCTGTGCTTTTTACCAGAGGTTTCAGGATATAATTTAACCCAGCCAAAGATATTTTCAGTTAGTTTTTAAATTCCTGAGGCTTCTTGAGTTGCCCTATTTGTTTTTGGAACATGAGAAATGTACCTGTCTTGCAGTTACCTGGTCTTAGGTCATTGATGTTTGCAACAGTGGTGGCTAGTTGTTTTGTAATTCGAGTTTGTCTGTTTGGTGCTGTCTTATAGTTTACTGTAATGGATGGGGACAGGCATCTGCTTATGTGTTTTCTTAATATCTGTTGTGTAGTCTCTAGTGTTCTAAGGTCCAGGTGGTGAGGAATAGCCGTATAAAGACTCACTACATCCATTGGTAGCAATGACATATTAGATGTCCATCTAATATCTTGTACTAATGTAAAAACATGTTTAATGTCACAAAAAAAAAAAATAGAAGTAAATCCACCAAGGGTTTTAACAAAGTAGCAATCCAGTTACATTAGTATATTTAGGAAACAAATGAAAAATTGTTACTACCGGTGACCTCACAAATAGGTAATCGAAGGTGAACTGATCAATAACATTTAAATAAAATGCTTCATCAACTCTCTTTGATAGACTATTGTTCGATCATGATATAATTTATAATATAATAATATAATTTAATATAAGCCTCCTAATAATCCAGCTGTCCAAGGGCCTCAATGGTATAATACGATTTGTTCATAATGACTACAATACTGCCTTTATCAGCCTGATGGATGACAAGGTGATCTTTTGAGTAAGGTATGTATAGCCTCTAATTGGAAGAGCAAATATGTATCACAAGTAGTAGCAAAGTCAGCACTAGATTGAATGTCAAGTGGAGTGTGCACACTCCTCTCCCGAGCAAGTTCACCAAATTCATTAAGGGAACCTTGTACCATCATATAATGTTTCTTGAGAGTGAGATTGCGCACAAAAAGATTGACATCCAAGATGGTCTAAAATACATTAAACTTGGTACAAAACCCAAGCCATATTTTAGGACTTGTTTCTCCATGTCTGAAGATACGTCAACCACATCCAAGTTTTGTATTTGTTGTGTATGTTCTAGTTAGCCTGAGAGTATAGTGACTTTTTTTTTTTTAATTGCCTTGTGTTTGGCTTTCACCTACTTTTCTGACAGCCTCCTGTGAAAATCCTTTTGTAAAACTTGACTTGAGGCAACTACAGCCTCCAGGTGAGTAGCTATAGGTTTTGTGAAAGTTGGCATTGTAGGTACACTTAGTGGTAATGAGCTCTTAGAGTGGGGTATGGAGAGCATTAATTCAGTTTATTGTACTTCTGAAGGGGAACCTGATGTTAACGATGGTACTCATTAGTGATTTTCAAAATTGGAATTGAAACCGCACCTATTCAGGCCACCTCACAAAAATCAGACACAGGCATTATTAACATCACTTATCGGAGAGGAACCTTCTTTAGCAAAATCTATCTGTATCCTTGTGTAAGGTTTTTTTTTAGTTTCAAGTGTGGGCCATCTGTAAACATCGTCACATAAATAATCCTGGCTATCCCTTTCAAATATACTAAGTATTTAAATGTTAATCTTCAATTTAACCTTAGACACTGTATTTTTCAACAAATGGTCCAACTTTTGATATTCTGTATGATCTATAAACTTATTCATATATTTCTGAATGTCGTAAATCTAAGACTTTGGTCTTGTGTTCAATAAGCAAATGAATAAGTCTTAATGAGCAATCAGTCAATACAGTATTCCATTTTTCTTTAAACTCAGGATCAGCCACTAGAAATGTGGGAAACTTTTTTTTTTTATGCTTAGTCCACATGGAATCATATTAAGAGACAAATATTTTTCCATAAGTGTTTGGTATTCATGTATAACAATATCCTCCATAGTATATGTCCTAAGATTTGTATTGAACAAATTCTCAAAAGAGAAACCAGTGGAGTCATTGTCACTAACTGGTTGCATAGAGAAAAAAAAGATTTTGCTTCTGTCAGATGCATATTAAGACTCGCTCAAAATACATGTAATAGGAGTGATATTAATTATAAGTTGTATTATCACTACACAATAGGTACAAAGGAGCCAAAGTTACAATGGGATATGTCTTTAAATGGAGCTCAGCTAAGGAGTGATGATCAATCAAAGGAAACAAAGATGCGGTATTCTCGTTTAGAAGATATTTCTCGGTAGCATCAGCAGCATGAGAAACAACAAACAGATGGTAATCCAATCATGCCGGTATGTACAAGTCTCCATAAAGAGAGCGGGTTTGCTCACCAATTTGGATCTTTTGGGAGCAGATTTATTCTTGTGAAAGACCACATACTAAGATCTGGATTTGTACGGATCTTAGCGTGGTCATCTTTCACAAGAATAAATCAGACACTGAATAAAAGAGAGGAATATAGATCAGAAAGAGAAAGGGGCGCCTCATAGTGAAATCCGTATGCAATACGGTCAGATTCAGAATAAAGAAAGAATAAAACTCACAATTTGTGATGGCGCTTATATAGTGCAAACAGGCTGGCTGACACTCGCAGTAGTCAGCTAACTGGATACTTCTCCCATATCAGGTTGGATCCTGACTCAATAAAAGATACAATTTATGATAAAATTTGAATCTGACAATTGACAGATAATCGAGGGGCTGTGGGAAGACTATGAATTAGTAATAAGAATAGTCTTCCCACAGCCCCTCGATTATCTGTCAATTGTCAGATTCAAATTTTAATCATATAAATGGTATCTTTTATTGATTATTTCAACACAAGTCCCCGTTTTAAATTAATGGCGACATGCAATATTTATACATTTTTATGCTCGCAAATGGGCATAATTTACATTTTAAATAACACACATTATGTGTTAATAGAAACTGATTACATCAGTGCCTTTTAGCAGACTTAACTTCCTTATCATTGGATAACTTGAAAACTATGGACAGCCAATGAAATACAATGTTGCGGCTTAAATAAGCAGCCATTTTATCTGTTTGTATACACCAATATTTTTGCCTGATAAAACGACCGTAATATTTGGGTCGAGAAATGCGTTGCAATATTAAACTATATTTTAACCTTTCACGGAGGTGTCTGCCTTTCACAGGACATTTATTACACCTGCATCACTCCATTAGTGATCTTGTTCTTTCTACACTGTTTTGTTTGCTGGTGTTGCGGCTTGGACACTGACAGACCAGGGACCTGAGTCAGGATCCACCCTGATACGGGAGAAGTATCCAGTTAGCTGACTACTGCGAGTGTCAGCCTGCCTGTTTGCACTATATAAGTGCCATCACAAATTGTGAGTTTTATACTTTCTTTATTCTGACCATATTGCATACGGATTTCACTATGAAGCGCCCCTTTCTCTTTCTGATCTAGATCGAGGTGAATTGAGATCATTCTCCACAAGTGGAACTGTTTTACACCATTTCAAATTGGTTTCCACCCTTGAATCATGTCTACAACAGAACTTTGATTATTAATATATGGACTTTATTTATGAACTATTTTCATTATTATAACAACTGCAATCATGTGCATTAAAATCACATTTGTTTTCATATATAACATTTGTTTATTTTTAATATCCTTTTTTTTATTTTTAGATTTCACCAGTGTGCCACCTTCCTAGGTGTTTATTAACTTAGGCCTAGATTTGGAGCTTGGCGGTAGCCGTGAAAACCAGCGTTAGAGGCTCCTAATGCTGGTTTTAGGCTACCGCCGGTATTTGGAGTCATTCAAAAAAAGGGTCTAACGCTCACTTTTCAGCCGAGACTTTTCCATACCGCAGATCCCCTTACGTCAATTGCGTATCCTATCTTTTCAATGGGATCTTTCTAACTCCGGTATTTAGAGTCGTGTCTGAAGTGAGCGTTAGAAATCTAACGACAAAACTCCAGCCGCAGAAAAAAGTCAGTAGTTAAGAGCTTTCTGGGCTAATGCCGGTTCATAAAGTTCTTAACTACTGTGCCCTAAAGTACACTAACACCCATAAACTACCTATGTAACCCTAAACCGAGGCCCCCCCACATAGCCGACACTCGATTAAATTTTTTTAACCCCTAATCTGCCGACCGCCACCTACGTTATACTTATGTACCCCTAATCTGCTGCCCCCAACACCGCCGACCCCTATATATTTATTAACCCCTAACCTGCCCCCCACAACGTCGCAGCCAGCTACCTACAATAATTAACCCCTAATCTGCCGACCGCAAAGAGCCGCCACCTACATTATAGCTATGTACCCCTAATCTGCTGCCCCTAACACCGCCGACCCCTATATTATATTTATTAACCCCTAATCTGCCCCCCTCAACGTCGCCTCCACCTGCCTACACTTATTAACCCCTAATCTGCCGAGCGGACCGCACCGCTACTATAATAAAGTTATTAACCCCTAATCCGCCTCACTAACCCTATAATAAATAGTATTAACCCCTAATCTGCCCTCCCTAACATCGCCGACACCTAACTTCAATTATTAACCCCTAATCTGCCGACGAGCTCACCGCTATTTTAATAAATGTATTAACCCCTAAAGCTAAGTCTAACCCTAACACTAACACCCCCCTAAATTAAATATAATTTAAATCTAACGAAATTAATTAACTCTTATTAAATAAATTATTCCTATTTAAAGCTAAATACTTACCTGTAAAATAAACCCTAATATAGCTACAATATAACGAATAATTACATTGTAGCTATTTTAGGATTACTATTTATTTTACAGGCAACTTTGTAATTATTTTAACCAAGTACAATAGCTATTAAATAGTTAAGAACTATTTAATAGCTACCTAGTTAAAATAATATCAAAATTACCTGTAAAATAAATCCTAACCTAAGTTACAATTAAACCTAACACTACACTATCAATAAATTAATTAAATACAATTCCTACAAATAAATACAATGAAATAAACTAACTAAAGTACAAAAAATAAAAAAGAACTAAGTTACAAAAAATAAAAAAATATTTACAAACATTAGAAATATATTACAACAATTTTAAACTAATTACACCTACTCTAAGCCCCCTAATAAAATAACAAAGCCCCCCAAAATAAAAAAATGCCCTACCCTATTCTAAATTACTAAAGTTCAAAGCTCTTTTACCTTACCAGCCCTGAACAGGGCCCTTTGCGGGGCATGCCCCAAGAAGTTCAGCTCTTTTGCCTGAAAAAAAAAAACATACAATACCCCCCCCCCAACATTACAACCCACCACCCACATACCCCTAAATCTAACCCAAACCCCCCTTAAATAAACCTAACACTAAGCCCCTGAAGATCTCCCTACCTGGAGTCGTCTTCACCCAGCCGAGCCAAATTCTTCATCCAAGCGGAGCAAGAAGAGGTCTTCCATCCAATTGAAGTCTTCATCCAAGCGGCATCTTCTATCGTCATCCATCCGGAGCGGAGCGGCAGCATCCTGAAGACCTCCGACGCGGAACATCCATCCTGGCCGACGAATGACGGTTCCTTTAAATGACGTCATCCAAGATGGCGTCCCTCGAATTCCGATTGGCTGATAGGATTCTATCAGCCAATCGGAATTAAGGTAGGAATATTCTGATTGGCTGATGGAATCAGCCAATCAGAATCAAGTTCAATCCGATTGGCTGATCCAATCAGATTGAGCTTGCATTCTATTGGATGTTCCGATCAGCCAATAGAATGCGAGCTCAATCTGATTGGCTGACTCCATCAGCCAATCAGAATATTCCTACCTTAATTCCGATTGGCTGATAGAATCAGCCAATCGGAATTCGAGGGACGCCATCTTGGATGACGTCATTTAAAGGAACCATCATTTGTCGTTCAGTCGTCGGCCAGGATGGATGTTCCGCGTCGGAGGTCTTCAGGATGCTGCCGCTCCGGATGGATGACGATAGAAGATGCCGCTTGGATGAAGACTTCTACCGGATGGAGGACCTCTTCTTGCTCCGCTTGGATGAAAAATTTGGCTCGGCTGGGTGAAGACGACTCAAGGTAGGGAGATCTTCAGGGGCTTAGTGTTAGATTTATTTAAGGGGGGTTTGGGTTAGATTAGGGGTATGTGGGTGGTGGGTTGTAATGTTGGGGGGGGGGGGGGGTATTGTATGTTTTTTTTTACAGGCAAAAGAGCTGAACTTCTTGGGGCATGCCCCGCAAAGGGCCCTGTTCAGGGCTGGTAAGGTAAAAGAGCTTTGAACTTTAGTAATTTAGAATAGGGTAGGGCATTTTTTTTATTTTGGGGGCTTTGTTATTTTATTAGGGGGCTTAGAGTAGGTGTAATTAGTTTAAAATTGTTGTAATATATTTCTGTTTGTAAATATTTTTTTATTTTTTGTAACTTAGTTAGTTTATTTCATTGTATTTATTTGTAGGAATTGTATTTAATTAATTTATTGATAGTGTAGTGTTAGGTTTAATTGTAACTTAGGTTAGGATTTATTTTACAGGTAATTTTGTTATTATTTTAACTAGGTAACTATTAAATAGTTCTTAACTATTTAATAGCTATTGTACCTGGTTAAAATAATTACAAAGTTGCCTGTAAAATAAATATTAATCCTAAAATAGCTACAATGTAATTATTCGTTATATTGTAGCTATATTAGGGTTTCTTTTTACAGGTAAGTATTTAGCTTTAAATAGGAATAATTTATTTAATAAGAGTGAATTAATTTTGTTAGATTTAAATTATATTTAACTTAGGGGGGTGTTAGTGTTAGGGTTAGACTTAGCTTTAGGGGTTAATACATTTATTAGAATAGCGGTGAGCTCGTCGGCAGATTAGGGGTTAATAATTGAAGTTAGGTGTCGGCGATGTTAGGGAGGGCAGATTAGGGGTTAATACTATTTATTATAGGGTTAGTGAGGCGGATTAGGGGTTAATAACTTTATTATAATAGCGGTGCAGTCGGCAGATTAGGGGTTAATAAGTGTAGGCAGGTGGAGGCGACGTTGTGGGGGGCAGATTAGGGGTTAATAAATATAACATAGGGGTCGGCGGTGTTAGGGGCAGCAGATTAGGGGTACATAGGGATAATGTAAGTAGCGGCGGTTTACGGAGCGGTAGATTAGGGGTTAATAATAATAATATGCAGGGGTCAGCGATAGCGGGGGCGGCAGATTAGGGGTTAATAAGTGTAAGGTTAGGGGTGTTTAGACTCGGGGTACATGTTAGGGTGTTAGGTGCAGACGTAGGAAGTGTTTCCCCATAGCAAACAATGGGGCTGCGTTAGGAGCTGAACGCGGCTTTTTTGCAGGTGTTAGTTTTTTTTTTTCAGCTCAAACAGCCCCATTGTTTCCTACGGGGGAATCGTGCACGAGCACGTTTTTGAGGCTGGCCGCGTCCGTAAGCAACTCTGGTATCGAGAGTTGGAGTGGCGTTAAATATGCCTGTACTCTCCCTTTTTGGAGCCTAACGCAGCCATTCTGTGGACTCTCAATACCAGAGTTATTTTAAAGGTGCGGCCAGAAAAAAGCCAGCGTTAGCTACGCGGGTCGTTACCGACAAAACTCTAAATCTAGCCGTTAGTTTTTGAAAAGAGAGGAATGGTTTGAGGGGCTGCATACTTCCACATTCAGATCCTAACTAAGAATCCAAATAATAATAATATCTATCTATCTATCTATCTATCTATATATCCAAAAGGCAGGCACTCTCACATAGTAGTCAACCACCAGGGTTGCCCAGCTTGAAGCAATTGTATATCCAAAAGAATCCCCAAAATAGGCAAAAATGGTAAGCGGCACTAACTGGATTTGTAATTTTAAAGAAAAAAACCTTTAATTTCACAAACTCTCCTGTGACGTTTCGGGGTTGTTAACCCCTTCATCAGACAGTGCATAGTGAACAAACAAAGTGTCATATATACCCTTAACAATCAAATATGTTAATCAAAATACAAACAAAACATAGCACCCCCACCCATCTTCCATGTGTAAGCCCTACACGTGACTTCTCAGCGTGTCATCACCATGGTGATGTTGGTAACAAAAAACATTTGTATGTATACAATCTAGTAACGATCGTGATCATGTATCACATCCCACATGGTAATTGTGGTGAAAAAAGATACATATGTGTACATTCCTAAGGTGCCTGATTTACATTTCAGTGAAGAATCCTATTGCAGTGTATATACAAACCTATCTTTAAGTGCCAAGACAATACACAAAAAAATTAGATAATGCAACGGAGAAGTAATATTTACTGACAACGGGACATCATATATACTATCGGGAACCAAATTTGATGTTGAAACATATAAATTATGCTAACTGCTAAACAGTTTTAAAAACGCGGGGTTAGTAACCCCCTTAAAGTGGTATCGCCAGCTCAAGATTGACTTAATAAATCATTTATATCTCAATTTTGAACAAAATAGTTTGGTTTTGGATCCGACTATTCCCATTGGTAGATCACTGTAACTATCATACTCAGTCTAAAAAATAGATTCCCCCATCTTGGGTTAAACACATAGATAGTGCAGATTAACAGTTTAAGCAAACTTTGTATCGCAATAATATGCCTGCAAACATTAGTGTTTAAATAGTAGTGGCAGTGTAGTTACCTTAATCAGTCTTCCATATATGGATAACAAGGAATGATAGTACTTCTAATGGCTCATGAGACATTGTTAGATTTGTGTGGCATTAGGTCAATATAGATTAATTAATAATGTGAAATAGGCAAACTGTAATAAATCAGAAACCCCTGTAAACTTACTATAAATCAAATAGGTATAGTCATAAGGAATAAGAGTCTAAACTATGGAAGTTGCAGTGTCTAGTCACCAAGAGTGATCAGAGAAAATGGCATTGCAACAAGTTCAGCTGACTTTCTTCACTATAAGTTCATCTTGAACTCTTAGTTTTCTGCCCTTAATCTATATAAACAACATTACTGCTCTACTCTCTCTCAAAAAGTCTGTTCTCCACCCACCCCCACTACAACTTCTCTCTCAGCTCAAGATTTTGCCAGCTACTTTAACAACAAAATTGACTCCATCAGAAATGAAAATCGGCTCGCAACATACTACCGGTTTCCCACCCCCCCAAAAGCTCACAATCATCCAAAACCCACATAGCCAAAAATTTAGCTCTTTTGCCCCTGTTACAGAGGTAGAGGTTTCTGCCCTTATACTATCCTCTCACCTCACTACCTGTCCCCTCGACCCCATCCCCTCACAGCTACCCCCTCCCTCTCTTCTACCCTTACCCCTATACTCGCACACATCTTCAATCTCTCCCTCAGCGCTGGTATATTTCCCTCATCTCGATCCAACCTCCCCATCCAACTACCGCCCTATTTCCCTACTCCCTCTTGCCTCAAAGCTTCTTGAAAAGCTAGTATATGCACAACTATCCAATTATTTTACATTAAACTCTCTCTTTGACCGACTGCAACCTGTATTTTGCCCCCTACACTCCACAGAGACAGCAATTGTTAAGGTTACTAACGACCTAATTACAGCAAACTCCAAAGGCCACTTCTCTCTACTTATCCTCCTTGATCTGCCTGCAGCCTTTAATACTGTCGACCACCCTCTTTTGCTCCGAACCCTCCATTCCTTCGGCATCTGTGACACAGCTCTCTCGTAGTTCTCTTCCTATCTAACTGTACCTTTAGTGTAGCCTTCTCTGGGGCATCCTCTGCCCCGCTACCTCTTTCTGTTGGGGTGCTGCCAGGCTCTATCCTTGGTCCCCCTCCTCTTCTCAATCTACACGTCCTCATTAGGTTCCTTAATAAAGTCCCATGGGTTTCATTATCATTTGTATGCCAATGACATTAAAATCTACCTCTCTGCACCAGAACTATCTCCTTCCTTGCTAACCCATGTCACTGTCTCTCTCATATCTCATCTTGGATGTCCTCTCACTACCTCAAGCTAAATCTTTCCAAAACCGAGCTCCTTATTTCCCCCCCCCCTTCATCCAAAATCTCCACCCCCTCTAAAATTAGACATTTCCTTACACAAGACACAACTAAGATTTGAATCCACTCTAATCCTCTCTCGCCTCGACTACTGCAACCCCATCATCTCTGGTCTCCCTAGCTGCTGCCTAGCTCCATTACAATCCATAATGAATGCCTCTGCCAGGTTCATCTTCCTTACACGTCGCTCTTCATCTGCTGCACCTCTCTGCCAATCCCTTCACTGGCTTCCTCTTGCCTCCAGGATTAAACACAAAATTCTCACTCTGACACACAAAGCCCTCAACTGCACTGCCCCCCCCCCTACATCTCAAACCTTGCTTTGGTCATGATCTCCTACACTCCTCCTCTCATTACCTCCTCACATTCCCGTTTACAAGATTTTTCCAGACTGGTTCCCAACTCATGGAACTCTCTGACTCGTTCCACAAGACTCTCCCCCTAGTTTTTGAAAGCTTCAAGCGCTCCCTGAAGACTCTACTATTCAGGAATGCATACAACCTACACTAACCTTCCTATCTCCACTGCTATCCCCTTAAACCCTATAACATGTAAGCCTACGAGGACAGCTGTTTGTAGTTCACATTCATAAGAGCCAACTACAACAGTGCAACTCTCGGCAGGGCCCTGTACCCACTTAACCCTTGTAAATGTTATTTTGTAAACCACCTATGTTCATAGTGCTGTGGCATCTGTTGGCGCTCTACAAATAACTGGTATTAATAATAATAATAATAACTTAGCGATATGTTTGTATATACACTGCACTAGGCTCCTTCGCTGAAATCTAAATCAGGCACCTCAGGAATGTACACATATTTATCTTTTTTTACCACAATTACCATTGGGGATGTGATACATGATCCCGATCGTTACTAGGATTGTATAGATACAAATGTTTTTTGTTACCAACATCAGCATGGTGATGACACGCTGAGTAGTCACGTGTAAGGCCACACTGGAAGTGTTTGGTTCAATCTTTCGCGAATTACACACGGAAGATGGGGTACGTTTTGTTTTGTTTGTATTTTGCATATTGATTAACATATTTGATTGTTAAGGATATATATGACACCTTGTTTGTTCACTATGCACTGCCTGAGGAAGCGTCACAGGAGAGTTTGTGAAATTAAACGCTTTTTTCTTTAAAATTACAAATCCAGTGAGTGCCGCTCCCATTTTTACCTATTTTGGGGATTCTTTTGGATATATACAGTTGTATGCAAAAATGTAGGCACCCCTGACAATTTCCATGATTTTCATTTATAAATAATTGGGTGTTTGGATCAGCAATTTCATTTTGATCTATCAAATAACTGAAGGACACAGTAATATTTCAGTAGTGAAATTAGGTTTATTGGTTTAACAGAAAATGTGCAATATACATAAAAAAAAATTAGACAGGTGAAATGTGGGCACCCTTGTCATTTTGTTCATTTGAATACCTGTAACTACCTAGCACTGATTAATTGGAACACACAATTGGTTTAGTGAGCCCATTAAGCCTTGAACTTCATAGACAGGTGAATCCAATCATGAGAAAAGGTATTTAAGGTGACCAATTGCAAGTTGTTGTTCACTTTGACTCTCCTCTGAAGTGTGGCAACATGGGGGCATCAAAACAACTCTCAAATGACCTGAAAACAAAGATTGTTCAACATTATGGTTTAGGGGAAGGCTACAAAAAGCTATTGCAGAGATTTAAGCTGTCAGTGTCCACTGTGAGGAACATAGTGAGGAAATGGAAGACCACAGAAGCAAAGGATGGTGAGAACGGTCAAAAACAGCCCACAGACCACCTCCAAAGACCTACAACATTATCTTGCTGCAGATGGTGTCACTGTGCATCGCTCAACAATTCAGCGCACTTTGCACAAGAAGCTGTATGGGAGAGTGATGCGGAAGAAGCCTTCTCTGCACTCACGCCACAAACAGAGTCGCTTGAGGTATGCAAACGCACATTTGGACAAGCCAGCTTCATTCTGGAAGAAGGTGCTGTGGACTGATGAAACAAAGATTGAGTTATTTGGTCATAACAAGGGGTATTATGCAAGGCGGCAAAAGAACACTGCGTTCCAAGACAAATACTTGCTACCCACAATGAAATTTGGTGGATGTTCCATCATGCTGTGGGGCTGTGTGGCCAGTGTTGGTACTGTGAATCTTATTAAAGTTGAGGGTCGCATGGATTCCACTCAATATCAGCAGATACTTGAGAATAATGTTGAGGAATCGGTCACAAAGTTGAAGTTACGTCGTGGCTGGATATTTCAACAAGACAACGACCCAAAACACTGCTTAAAATCTACTCTGACATTTTTGCAGAGGAACAAGTACAATGTTATGGACTGGCCATCCCAGTCCCCAGACCTGAATATCATTGAAAATCTGTGGGGTGATTTGAAGCGGGCTGTCCATGCTCGGCAACCATCAAACCTAACTGAACTGGAGATGTTTTGAAAGGAGGAATGGTCCAAAATACCTTCATCCAGACACTCATTACAGGCTATAGGAAGCGTCTAGAGGCTGTTATTTCTTTTAAAAACAGAATTTATGTTTACCTGATAAATTACTTTCTCCAACGGTGTGTCCGGTCCACGGCGTCATCCTTACTTGTGGGATATTCTCTTCCCCAACAGGAAATGGCAAAGAGCCCAGCAAAGCTGGTCACATGATCCCTCCTAGGCTCCGCCTTCCCCAGTCATTCGACCGACGTAAAGGAGGAATATTTGCATAGGAGAAACCATATGATACCGTGGTGACTGTAGTTAAAGAAAATAAATTATCAGACCTGATTAAAAAACCAGGGCGGGCCGTGGACCGGACACACCGTTGGAGAAAGTAATTTATCAGGTAAACATAAATTCTGTTTTCTCCAACATAGGTGTGTCCGGTCCACGGCGTCATCCTTACTTGTGGGAACCAATACCAAAGCTTTAGGACACGGATGAAGGGAGGGAGCAAATCAGGTCACCTAGATGGAAGGCACCACGGCTTGCAAAACCTTTCTCCCAAAAATAGCCTCAGAAGAAGCAAAAGTATCAAACTTGTAAAATTTAGTAAAAGTGTGCAGTGAAGACCAAGTCGCTGCCTTACATATCTGATCAACAGAAGCCTCGTTCTTGAAGGCCCATGTGGAAGCCACAGCCCTAGTGGAATGAGCTGTGATTCTTTCAGGAGGCTGCCGTCCGGCAGTCTCATAAGCCAATCTGATGATGCTTTTAATCCAAAAAGAGAGAGAGGTAGAAGTTGCTTTTTGACCTCTCTTTTTACCAGAATAAACAACAAACAAGGAAGATGTTTGTCTAAAATCCTTTGTAGCATCTAAATAGAATTTTAGAGCACGAACAACATCCAAATTGTGCAACAAACGTTCCTTCTTTGAAACTGGATTCGGACACAAAGAAGGCACGACTATCTCCTGGTTAATGTTTTTGTTAGAAACAACTTTCGGAAGAAAACCAGGTTTAGTACGTAAAACCACCTTATCTGCATGGAACACCAGATAAGGAGGAGAACACTGCAGAGCAGATAATTCTGAAACTCTTCTAGCAGAAGAAATTGCAACCAAAAACAAAACTTTCCAAGATAATAACTTAATATCAACGGAATGTAAGGGTTCAAACGGAACCCCCTGAAGAACTGAAAGAACTAAATTGAGACTCCAAGGAGGAGTCAAAGGTTTGTAAACAGGCTTGATTCTAACCAGAGCCTGAACAAAGGCTTGAACATCTGGCACAGCTGCCAGTTTTTTGTGAAGTAACACAGACAAGGCAGAAATCTGTCCCTTCAAGGAACTAGCAGATAATCCTTTCTCCAAACCTTCTTGAAGAAAGGATAGAATCTTAGGAATTTTTACCTTGTCCCAAGGGAATCCTTTAGATTCACACCAACAGATATATTTTTTCCATATTTTGTGGTAAATTTTTCTAGTTACAGGCTTTCTGGCCTGAACAAGAGTATCAATGACAGAATCTGAGAACCCTCGCTTTGATAAGATCAAGCGTTCAATCTCCAAGCAGTCAGTTGGAGTGAGACCAGATTCGGATGTTCGAACGGACCTTGAACAAGAAGGTCTCGTCTCAAAGGTAGCTTCCATGGTGGAGCCGATGACATATTCACCAGGTCTGCATACCAAGTCCTGCGTGGCCACGCAGGAGCTATCAAGATCACCGATGCTCTCTCCTGATTGATCCTGGCTACCAGCCTGGGGATGAGAGGAAACGGCGGGAATACATAAGCTAGTTTGAAGGTCCAAGGTGCTACTAGTGCATCTACTAGAGTCGCCTTGGGATCCCTGGATCTGGACCCGTAGCAAGGAACCTTGAAGTTCTGACGAGAGGCCATCAGATCCATGTCTGGAATGCCCCACAATTGAGTGATTTGGGCAAAGATTTCCGGATGGAGTTCCCACTCCCCCGGATGAAATGTCTGACGACTCAGAAAATCCGCTTCCCAATTTTCCACTCCTGGGATGTGGATTGCAGACAAGTGGCAGGAGTGAGTCTCCGCCCATTGAATGATTTTGGTCACTTCTTCCATCGCCAGGGAACTCCTTGTTCCCCCCTGATGGTTGATGTACGCAACAGTCGTCATGTTGTCTGATTGAAACCGTATGAACTTGGCCTTTGCTAGCTGAGGCCAAGCCTTGAGAGCATTGAGTATCGCTCTCAGTTCCAGAATATTTATCGGTAGAAGAGATTCTTCCCGAGACCAAAGACCCTGAGCTTTCAGGGGTCCCCAGACCGCGCCCCAGCCCACCAGACTGGCGTCGGTCGTGACAATGACCCACTCTGGTCTGCGGAAGCTCATCCCCTGTGACAGGTTGTCCAGGGACAGCCACCAACGGAGTGAATCTCTGGTCCTCTGATTTACTTGTATCGTCGGAGACAAGTCTGTATAGTCCCCATTCCACTGACTGAGCATGCACAGTTGTAATGGTCTTAGATGAATGCGCGCAAAAGGAACTATGTCCATTGCCACTACCATCAAACCTATTCCTTCCATGCACTGCGCTATGGAAGGAAGAGGAACAGAATGAAGTATTTGACAAGAGTTCAGAAGTTTTGATTTTCTGGCCTCTGTCAGAAAAATCCTCATTTCTAAGGAGTCTATTATTGTTCCCAAGAAGGGAACCCTTGTTGACGGAGACAGAGAACTTTTTTCTACGTTCACTTTCCACCCGTGAGATCTGAGAAAGGCCAGGACAATGTCCGTGTGAGCCTTTGCTTGAGGAAGGGACGACGCTTGAATCAGAATGTCGTCCAAGTAAGGTACTACTGCAATGCCCCTTGGTCTTAGCACCGCTAGAAGGGACCCTAGTACCTTTGTGAAAATCCTTGGAGCAGTGGCTAATCCGAACGGAAGTGCCACAAACTGGTAATGCTTGTCCAGGAATGCGAACCTTAGGAACCGATGATGTTCCTTGTGGATAGGAATATGTAGATACGCATCCTTTAAATCCACCGTGGTCATGAATTGACCTTCCTGGATGGAAGGAAGAATTGTTCGAATGGTTTCCATTTTGAACGATGGAACCTTGAGAAACTTGTTTAGGATCTTGAGATCTAAGATTGGTCTGAATGTTCCCTCTTTTTTGGGAACTACGAACAGATTGGAGTAGAACCCCATCCCTTGTTCTCCTAATGGAACAGGATGAATCACTCCCATTTTTAACAGGTCTTCTACACAATGTAAGAATGCCTGTTTTTTTATGTGGTCTGAAGACAATTGAGACCTGTGGAACCTCCCCCTTGGGGGAAGCCCCTTGAATTCCAGAAGATAACCTTGGGAGACTATTTCTAGTGCCCAAGGATCCAGAACATCTCTTGCCCAAGCCTGAGCGAAGAGAGAGAGTCTGCCCCCCACCAGATCCGGACCCGGATCGGGGGCCAACATCTCATGCTGTCTTGGTAGCAGTGGCAGGTTTCTTGGCCTGCTTTCCTTTGTTCCAGCCTTGCATTGGTCTCCAGGCTGGCTTGGCTTGAGAAGTATTACCCTCTTGCTTAGAGGACGTAGCACTTGGGGCTGGTCCGTTTCTGCGAAAGGGACGTAATAAAAATGGCTTACCGGATCCCATAGGGAAAATGACAGCTTCCAGCATTACATCGTCTTGTTAGAATGTGTCATACCTCAAGCAGCAAAAGTCTGCTCACTGTTCCCCCAACTGAAGTTAATTCCTCTCAACAGTCCTGTGTGGAAACAGCCATCGATTTTAGTAACGGTTGCTAAAATCATTTTCCTCTTACAAACAGAAATCTTCATCTCTTTTCTGTTTCAGAGTAAATAGTACATACCAGCACTATTTTAAAATAACAAACTCTTGATTGAATAATAAAAACTACAGTTAAACACTAAAAAACTCTAAGCCATCTCCGTGGAGATGTTGCCTGTACAACGGCAAAGAGAATGACTGGGGAAGGCGGAGCCTAGGAGGGATCATGTGACCAGCTTTGCTGGGCTCTTTGCCATTTCCTGTTGGGGAAGAGAATATCCCACAAGTAAGGATGACGCCGTGGACCGGACACACCTATGTTGGAGAAAGGAGGCTCTACTAAATATTGATGCAATTTTTCTGTTGGGGTGCCAAAATTTATGCACCTGTCTAATTTCGTTTGGATGCATATTGCACATTTTCTGTTAATCCAATAAATCTCATTTCACTACTGAAATATTACTGTGTCCTTCCGTTATTTGATAGATCAAAATTAAATTGCTGGGGGTGCCTAAACTTTTGCATACAACTGATATAATATATATATATATATATATATATATATATATATATATATATATATATATATATATATATATATATATATATATATATATATATATATATATATATATATATATATATATATATATATATATATATATATATATATATATAAGTCTACACACCCCTGTTAAAATGTCAGGTTTCTGAGATGTAAAAAAAATGAGACAAGGATAAATCATTTCAGAACTTTCTCCACCTTTAATGTGACCTATAAACTGTACAACTCAATTGAAAAACAAACTGAAATCTTTTAGGTGGAGGGAAGAAAACAAAAAAAACTAAAATAATGTGGTTGCATAACTGGGGATGTAGCTGTGTTCAGAATTAAGCAATCACATTCAAAATCATGTTAAATAGGAGTCAGCATACACCTGCTATCTTTTAAAGTACCTCTGATTAACCCCAAATAAAGTTCAGCTGCTCTAGTTGGTCTTTCCTGAAATTTTCTTAGTCTTATCCCACAGCAAAAGCCATGGTCCACAGAGAGCTTCCAAAGCATCAGAGGGATCTCATTGTTAAAAGGTATCAGTCAGGAGAAGGGTACAAAAGAATTTCTAAGGCATTAGATATACCATGGAACACAGTCATCATCAAGTGGAGAAAATATGGCATAACAGTGACATTACCAAGAACTGGACGTCCCTCCAAAATTGATGAAAAGACGAGAAGAAAACTGGTCTTGGAGGCTACCAAGAGGCCTACAGCAACATTAAAGGAGCTGCAGGAATATCTGGCAAGTACTGGCTGTGTGGTACATGTGACAACAATCTCACGTATTCTTCATATGTCTGGGCTATGGGGTAGAGTGGCAAGACAAAAGCCTTTTCTTACGAAGAAAAACATCCAAGCCAGGCTACATTTTGCAAAAACACATCTGAAGTCTCCCAAAAGCATGTGGAAAAAGGTGTTCTGGTCTGATGAAACCAAGGTTGAACTTTTTGGCCATAATTCCAAAAGATATTTTTGGAGCAAAAACAACACTGCACATCACCAAAAGAACACCATACCCACAGTGAAGCATGGTGGTGGCAGCATCATGCTTTGGGGCTGTTTTTCTTCAGCTGGAACTGGGGCCTTAGTTAAGCTAGAGGGAATTATGAACAGTTCCAAAGAAAGGTGAACATGAAGAGGAACTTCATATTTCAGCATGACAATGACCCAAAGCATACATCTAAATCAACAAAGGAATGGCTTCACCAGAAGAAGATTAAAGTTTTGGAATGGCCCAGCCAGAGCCCAGACCTGAATCTGATTGAAAATCTGTGGGGTGATCTGAAGAGGGCTGTGCACAGGAGATGCCCTCACATTCTGACAGATTTAGAGTGTTTTTGCAAAGAAGAGTGGGCAAATCTTGCCAAGTCAAAATGTGCTGTAATAAAATCAAAAAGTGCTTCAACAAAAGTATTAGTTTAAGGGTGTGCACACTTATGCAACCATATTTTATTATTATATTTTTTCTTCCCTCTATCTAAAACATTTCAGTTTGTTTTTTAATTGAATTGTACAGTTTATAGGTCACATTAAAGGTGGAAAAAGTTCTGAAATCATTTAACTTTGTCTAATTTTTTTTTTACATCACAGAAACCTGACATTTTAACAGGGGTGTGTAGACTTTTTATATTATATTATATTATAATAATATATATATAAAATATACAGGAAAAAAGCAGGCACTCTCTGTTTAAATCCACAAACTTTTCTTTACTGTGTAACAAGTGACGTTTCGGGGTTTCACCCTTGTCCTCAGACTTCCTTCTGAGGACGGGGGTGAAACCCCGAAACATCACTTGTTACACAGTAAAGAAAAGTTTGTGGATTTAAACGGAGAGTGCCTGCTTTTTTCCTGTATTATCTAAATTAGATGCTGCGCACCCCGGATTATAATTGAGAGTGCTAAACTTGAAGAATATATATATATATATATATATATATATATATTATATATTAGTTCAGTGTTATAAGAAAGAGAAAATACACAGTAGAGCTATATGAGATACTGTGAATATAGTGGGGTATTACAGCACTCAAAACAAAAACCCCTCTAGATCTAAAATGTAGATATATGGCTGAGGGATGTTGTCAGACCCATAAAAAACATGCACACATAAGCCGGTTCTAATGCAATTAATTTATTACAAAAAATAAACTACAACAGAAGAAAAATAGGCTAAAAGCAACATGTCAAAGAAAATATAACCACTGCAGTGAATGCTAGCTACAAATAAATACTAAACATACTCATAAGGGCATATGTCAAAAAGTGACAAGCTATCTCACAGCGTAATGAGAGAAAGGCTTAACATATAACAATCCCATACAACCAAATGACAGGATATAGAGAGCATATTACAAAAGGTATATACGACCTGTTTGAATAAATTGTAAATATCCTCTCAAAAACAAAACTGACGTTGTTAGAAAGTAGCCAACTCCCACAGGTTGCAGGATTTGGGAGCATATATCAGTGTACACTCCGGTATGTCTCCCATGTATACGCCAATTAGCACCAGCTGACAAACCGAGGTAAAAGCGTCTTCCAAAGCCAGCCTAGTTATTTCCACAGAGTATGCAGTTATTTTTAATCCACAGATAAAAGTGTAGCCTTTACAGACTGTTGTAATAGGTGCAGGTAAGTCCAGAAATCAACCTCCGCCTCTGTGGGTTCTTCTTCAGACATCTAGACACTGCTGCACCTGTTTGAAAGTAGGAAAAAGGAAATTTGTGCTTACCTGATAAATTGATTTTTTCTACGATATGACGAGTCCACGGATTCATCCTTACTTGTGGGATATTATCCTCCTGCTAACAAGAAGTGGCAAAGAGCACCACAGCAGAGCTGTAAATATAGCTCCTCTCTTCTCTCCACCCCCAGTCATTCGACCCAACGTATAGGAAGAGAAAAGAAAAGCTAAAAAGGTGCAGAGGTGACTGAAGTTTTGAAAACAAAAATATAATCTGTCTAAAATGACAGGGAGGTCCATGGACTCGTATCGTAGAAGAAATCAATTTATCAGGTAAGCATACATTTCCTTTTCTTCTACTATATACGACGAGTCCACGGATTCATCCTTACTTGTGGGATACAATACCAAAGCAACAGGACATGGATGAACGGGAGGGACAAGACAGATACCTAAACGGAAGGCACCATTGCTTGAAGAAATTTTCTCCCAAAAATAGCCTCCGAAGAAGCAAAAGTATCAAATTTGGAAAATTTGGAAAAAGTATGAAGGGAGGACCAAGTCGCAGCCTTACAAATCTGTTCAACAGAAGCATCGTTTTTAAAAGCTCATGTGGAAATCACTGCTCTAGTAGAATGAGCCTGCAGTCTGTCCAGCAGTCTCGTATGCCAGGCGGATGATGCTTTTCAGCCAAAAAGAAAGAGAGAGAGGTAGCCGTAGCTTTTTGACCCCTATGCTTTCCAGAACAATGAATAGAGCAGATATTTGTCGGAAATCCTTGGTCGCTTGTAAGTAAAACTTCAAGGCACAAACCACGTCCAAGTTATGTAACAGACGTTCCTTCTTAGATGAAGCATTAGGACACAAGGAAGGAACAACAATTTCCTGATTAATATTCTTATTTGAAATAACCTTAGGAAGGAATCCAGGTTTAGTACACAAAACCACCTTAACAGAACGGAATATAAGATAAGGCGAATCACATTGTAACGCAGAAAGCTCAGAAACACTTCGAGCAGAAGAGATAGCAACTAAGAACACAACTTTCCAAGATAAAAGCTTAATATCCATGGACTGCATGGGTTCAAACGGAACCCCTTGAAGAACATTGAGAACAAAATTCAAACTCCATGGCGGAGCAATAGGTTTAAACACAGGCTTGATTCTAATTAAAGCCTGACAAAAAGACAGAACATCTGGGACATCAGCCAGACGCTTGTGTAGTAAAATTGACAAGCAGAAATTTGTCCCTTTAAGGAACTAGCTGATAATCCCTTCACCAATCCTTCTTGGAGAAAGGACAAAATCCTAGGAATCCTAACCCTACATCATGAGTATCTCTTGGATTCGCACCAATAAAGATATTTCCGCCATATCTTATGGTAAATTTTTCTAGTGACAGGCTTTCAAGTCTGAATCAAAGTATCAATGACCGACTCAGAGAATCCCCGCTTAGATAAAATCAAGCGTTCAATCTCCAGGCAGTCAGCTGTCGAGAATTTAGATTTGGATTGAAGAAAATAAAAAAACTATCATTTTAACACCTCTTTCACTTTACCTCTTCCTATCGGCAAAGAGAATGACTGGGGGTGGAGAGAAGGGAGGAGATATATATATATATATATATATACACACACACAGCTCTTCTGTGGTGCTCTTTGCCACTTCCTGTTAGCAGGAGGATAATATCCCACAAGTAAGGATGAATCCGTGGACTCGTCGTATCTAGTAGAAGAAAGAAGGATCGAGCTGCTTTCTTTTTGTATGAAGGCAGACTAAATAATGTGCTGGTACTGGATGGGAGGTTATAGGAGGTGGGAACAGCTCGAGAGAGCATTCTGCTCAGGTAGGGTGGGAGCTTCCCAGAAAAACTCTTAAACACAAGACTGGAAAGATGGAGGGTGCGTCTGGATTCCAGCGACAGCCAGTTTAGTTCTTTTAGCATGTCACAATGGTGGGTCCTGTAGTTACATTGTAGCACAAAGCGGAAGAATGAGTTATACAGTGTATTAAGTTTATTTAGGCGAGTTTGTGGTGCAGGTGCATATACTACATCCCCATAATCCAAGATTGGCATCAGCATTTATCTTTTCCTCTACTGTAGGGTTGAGGCAGGCTTTGTTTCCGTACAGGGCACCTAGTTTGGGATAAAGTTTAGATGCAAGTTTTTCTATGTGGAGGCCAAAAGATAGGTTGGGGTCTAACAACATACCCAAGTATTTGAAAGAGTGGACTGCGGTCAGTGTGCAATTTGATTTTGTTTTGATGCGTAGATGGGAATTTTGTAGTTTGTGTAATTTAGGTACCGTTCCAAAGATCATTGTGACAGTTTTGTCAGTGTTTTGGAAGAGTTTATTTTTTGAGATCCACTTTTCTACCTCTGTGAACTGGTCTTGGGGCACTGCCTCAAGCTGCGGTAGAACGGATTTGTTTGCATAGATTCCTGTGTCGTCTGCGTACATGTGTACAGTTGAGGATTTGCAGACATTTGGCAGATCATTTAAAAATAATGTGAATAGTAGGGGGCCGAGAATGGAACCTTGGGGAACACCACACGTGACTGGGAGAGGGAGTCGCTGACAGAAATGGAGACATACGGTGATCGATCCGATACATATGATTGAAACCAGGTTAGCGGACGATCACCAATACCTGAGTTTTTTAGTTTGAGCAGTAGTATGTCGTGGTCTACTGTGTCAAAGGGCTTTGCAAAATCAAGTAAAATAGCTCCAGTTAGGTCTCCTTGTTCCATACCTGTTTGGATGTCGTTGCAAACTTTTAGGAGGGAGTGTGTTGTATACATATATACACACACACACACACACACACATATATACATCTCAGCAGGTTAAGAGTGATTGTTGCAATATTCTTCTCATAAAACACAGCTTAGACACGAAAATCCTACAACAAAATCTCAATTTTCTTATTAATACAAAACTTCGAAAATATAATAAACATCTTGTTTTAAAAAGCCAAAGGAGAAAAAAAAAAGAAGGTTCTATCCTTTACAAACACTAGGCATGAATTGAACCTAAACCTGCTAGCTATCAAATAGGTTTTCAAAGTTCTGCAACTGGCATTTTAGAACTATACAGAAATGAAAGTCATAACATTAACTGACTGGGTCAACTACTTGTTACTGGCTGTTGCTATGGGAACAGCATGATACAGAGGATAGAAAAAGCTGGCTACTGTTTTGACAGTACTACTTCAGAATGCATTTAAAGGGATAATCTAAAACAAAGTATGTTGGGGCTCTATAGTCCCAGTATATTTATTGATGCAATTTTGCCACATAAAGAGTATTACAAAATGACTGCTTAACATGTCTGCTTAACAACCACTCACATGGCATGATGTCAGTCTTAATAGCATACACTGCTGCTGATTGGTGCTATGCTTTGTATACATGATTGAACAGGCAAGTAGAAGCACCAATCCGAGTCTCATTTGGCTGCATAATCAGCACCAAGGAGAGGGCTAATCTTGCTGCCTGCATTGTCAGCATGCAGTCTATAGTAGTAGCACCTGGTCAGAAAAAAAGCCATGGTATTATGCCAAGAAAAACGTTTTGTGTATATGTTATCACAGTTTTAATCTTGGATTTGGTGACACTTTTATTGGAATGTTTTTTGGTTTGTTAATTAGGACTAGAGAAAATTAGCTTGAGATTTTACTGTAGTGAGTTAGCTGGTGGACTATAAGGCTCCAGCACAACCACAATTATCTTGGGGTTCAATAGTTTTTGAGTATACTGGTATGGTATCTGAGCATTTTATATACTTGTGGTGGCACCTTCAGTCTTTCTATTCGTTAATTCTACATATCACTGATAGCAGATGAAGAACAGCCTAGAAACTTTAGGATATGTGTAAAAAAAAACCCCATCCATTTTAGTATTGTGCACCAACCTTAATCCTTTTTTTACAAGAAACATATCTTTTATAGATAAGTGCAAAGAGGTATCACAAAGGTTGTGCGTATTTAAAAGATGTATTTTTGTATAATAAGCATAATCAAGTCATGTTTACCCTTTGTTGCATCTAAAAGAGGGTAAATAAAATTGTACTAGTTTTCTATCTTGTAAAACTGCTCTTCCTATACAGAGATTTTTTTATTTTTATTTTTTAAATGAAAAAAATGTCACCTATAAAAAACAGTTATCACCTGCATCAACAGCCAAACTGCAGTTTTGACTGAGGTTACAGGGGTTTAAACAGAGCCACTGTCTAGGCCTTGTATGATTTATAAACACAAGTGAGCCCTTACTTGAAAGTGGAGAAGCCCTTTACACAAATAAAAAAATGTTTGTCCCACTAGGTTGGAAGTGATCACCTACCCCACTGATTACAAGCGGTATTTTCTAAACAGGGGCGGGGCTATTGCAAAGTCCCTCAGATTTAATTAGAGGAGAATGGGTGCATCATTTAATAGGTCACATGCAACTCTAATGTGTTACCATGGCAATTGCCTGCCCCAACTACGCACCAGGAGGTGTTGTTAAAGGGGAAAGAGGTTCTTTTAGAGCACCCATCCCCACCAAATAAGCCACACAACAAAGGATCGCAGACTAGGCGATTGCATTTGTTAATAGATTTACAGCATACACTACAAACATCACGAACACATGGGAAAAACTAGGTGAGTGTAAAAATAGATGGCAATGTCTATACAGTATGATGTCTGGTGCAAGTGTTCTGTGTTTTTATTGTTATTTTTTACTGTTCATTAGTTAGGTCGCCCCTTTGTGGGAACAAAGGTTGATATGGTCAGGTAGTAGAGTATACAATTTGGAGAGAGAGAAAAAAAAGCTTTCCCAGTTACTTCTATTAAATGTTTGTTGAAAAGCAGGTAGACAGGCCCAGGAGCGTGCATGCATCTAAAGCACTATATAGCAGCAGTTTTGTGACAATGCTTTTAACAGTGTTATGCAGACAGCTGCCATCTAATGCTCAAAAGCATTCTTGGAAAACTGCTTCCATATACTGCTCCACACACGCACTCTACCAACCTAGGCGTTCTCTTAAACAAAAAATGCCATAAGAACAAAGTCAATTTTATAACAGAAGTTAACTGGAAACTTTTTTTTTTTTTTTTAAATTGAATGCTTTATCTGAATCATCAATAAAAAGGGTTTCATGCCCCTTTAATAAATTGCAAGACGGTCCAAACTGGCAAAAAAAATGTTAATTTGTAATTGATTTGAGTAAAAGTGTAACAAGAAAACACTAATGTGTAAATGTGTTTAATATCTTTCTGTGGTTAAAGGGGCAGTACACCATCTTTCATTTAACTGCATGTAATAGACACTGCTATAAAGAAGAGTGTGCACAGATACTGATCTAAACATCCAGTATAAAACCTTCTAAAAACTTACTTAGAAGCTCCCAGTATAGCACTGTTGATGAGATTAGCCTGGGACACCAAGTGAAAGGGGCTGAGAGTAGAACCCCCCTCTCCCTTGCACATGAAAAGACCTTTTATACAAACAGAAGCAATGTGAGGTCTGTATACATCTAAAACTTTGGGGCTTGGTTAGGAGTCTGAAAATCAGCACAATCTTATTTCAAAATAAGCTAAACTATGCATATTTACAAAAACACTCCCAGATGGGCTATATAAATGGATCATCTACAAAACATGTATGCAAAGAAAAATCTAGTGTACAATGTCCCTTTAAATTCAGCTCTAGAGCACCAATGCACTTCATACTTTATTACAGCCGCTGGTGGCAAAATGCTATAATATGTTAAAGCATTTTCTTTCTCATTTAAAAGGTCCATAAAAAAGCAATAATATTATAAAATCCTTTTTTTTTGCATTTTGAAAAGGAGAACTGATGCTAAATATGGAACCATATTCTTGACTACGATACTTTTCCAATTTATTTTCCAAAATGCATGTTCTGCTGCAAGAGGGGAGGGGGGGGGGAGGGATTTGTGTGGGTACCTCACAGAAATGCACTGAAACTGAGGTGTAAAATGCAATGAGTGCAGTATTTAAAAACAGCTTCCACTTGTGTATGAAATGGCTCATTACTGAAGGGGTTAATATCTGTACTGCGTATTCCATTTCCGGCTGAAGCATTTAATGGGTCACCCTCCAAAAAGGGATGCCTGAGATGACAACAGGATGTTTCTTTATTGGTTTAAATAATTGAAAGAACGGATAATTAAAATCCTTTCAGAGTCAAGTAGTTCTATAAGATAGGAAGCTAATCTTACAGTGGATGTCACGGTTTGATTTAAATCAGAGCAGACAAGTTCCATAAGCTAACACTATTAAATTATTGGCTCTTTTGCTGTTTATATAAGTCAACACACCTTACCCTTTACTAATAATGGGCTAAACCTTAAATGTTTTGGTTCTGCATTTATGGTTAATATTCATTTTCATACACCCTTTTCAAGTAAAGGTGAATAATTGAATTGTCTTAAGGTACATCTTATTTCTCACCAGACTAAAAGATCTAAATAAAAGAAAATGCATTGTATATCACAAAAATTATATGCCAGGAGGTGCAAATCATCAAATCAGGAAATCTAAAATCCAGAATTATTAAGATAGACAGAATTTTTCATTAATACTTATAAAAATACCCACCAGTAAGTAACAATCTTCTCTGTCTGCATCTCTGGATTCTAAAAATTAAATGATAGTCTATATTTATTAAAAATTACCATTACCTTTCAGGTTACAGCATGGTACTACCTTTCTGATAGTACTATGCATAAATAAGTATTACAATGATATAAAACTACCTTTAGGTTACAGGTATCAGCACTGTTTCCTAGAATGTTACCCCGGCTCCAAACTTTTTTGGGTTATTCTTTATATATCTATATACAAATACCACTGTCTGGCTCCTAAATTTTACAGATTGGATAAAGGGTTTTCTACCTATAGCACAACGGAAGCCGATGGCCCCCCACGGCAGAACAAGGTGCGATCTCATCGCAGAAACTGTAGTGTGTCTGCAGAAAGACTGGCCGTGACAGTTAAAAGTGCAGGCAATTTTTTTTTTTTTTATTTCTACCTGCAGGTGTACATTCTTCTCTTTTTACTTCCCTCCCCCTTCCTGAACTCCAGTGCGGTACAGGGTAAAAGCAAATTGCAGAAAAGGTAAGTCAGGGCTTAACAAATTTAATCTAGGAGTCTAAAAGCCAACCAATATACTTAGGAGCCAGATTTAGTTTTTTAATGTGTGTGTATACTAACCCCGTGTTTTTTTTTCCAGCAGTTAGCATAGCTTATATGTTTCAACATTCAATTTGGTTCCCCATAGTATATAGTATGTCCCATATTGATTAACATATTTGTTTGTAAAGGGTATAAAATTATATATATATATATATATATATATATATATATATATACACACACACACACATACACACTATCTATCTAACACCTTGTTTGTTCACTATGCACTGTCTGAGGAAGGGGTTAACAACCCCAAAACGTCACAGGAGAGTTTGTGAAATAAAAAAGTTTTCTTCAAAATTACAAATCCAGTGAGTGCCGCTTACCATTTTTGCCTATTTTGGGGATTCTTTTGGATATACAATTGCTTCAAGCTGGAGACCCTGGTGGTTGACTACTATGTGAGAGTGCCTGCCTTTTGGAGAATATATATATATATATATATATCTCACTCCAATTAAATTCTATTTTTAATTTGCTTTTTTCTTTTGTTATACATCATTGAAAAGCATACTTAGGTAGGCTCAGGAACAGCAGTGTTCTTGCCAGGACATTTTGAGTGCACCATCCGGCTGACTTCACTGACTACCCAGCTAAAATGGTTTGCCAAAATGAGTTAATAAAAAGGTTTATTGCTCAAATTAAAGTATGCAATTAATTTGAGCTTTGGGTAGCAGAAAATGCTATAATAGTAGAAAGACTTACATTTCCCTCAATCATCTACTTTATGTAAAGTTGTTTAAAAATCGTATGCTCCTATTCATGAAAGAAAAAGGCTGAGTTTCATGTCCCCTTAGTAAAAAGGCTCTGAAAACGGAATTATTTTCAGATTATTACAGCAAATAAAAAAAAATCTTGATTTCCTTTCAAGTCTGCAAGTTTATGTGTCCAAATACATTTTAGCCCTTAAAAGGGACATTAAAACACTAAATAAATGTTAGATAGAATAATGGATTCATGTAAATGATTAGTCTGAGAACAACATGTAGATGTATCTTTTAAAGTTTCATTAGCTGTTTAAATATTGACAAAATAAGTGTAAAATGTTAATGTCTATAAAACAATGGGAGCTGCCATGTTTTAACTTGGATTACTATCTCTGCTGTGGCCAATTAGGCACAGTTATAAATAGGTCACTATAAAGCCAATGGCTGTGTGGAATATAACAGTGTTCTGCACTTCCATTTCAAACAGGAACTGAAAAGTTCACAATTTCAAAATGGAATTGCAGAAAAAGGGGACAAAATAAATAATGAAATTATATTGCTGAGGTTTTTTTTTATATATAAGATTTATCATTTTATGTTTCCATCTCAAAGTGTTTAATGTCCCTTTAAGAAGTCAGAGAGGACTGCAATGTATTGTAGCATTCAATGGTAGGAAGGTATTTTGGGTGGCGCTGCCTTAAAGCATGGGTTACAAATAACAGGTACAAGGGCAACAAGAAAAAAAAATAGCCTTGGCATTTGCCCCAAGCCCTGTCTTTGAGAGAGAAGTTGCCCGGAAGACGTCACTTTCTGTTTTCCTTCCTTTTGAAGCTTTACATTTGCCATTTAAACCAGCATAAGCAAAATGTGCCAAGTATCTTAAGGTCACATTAAAGGGACATGAAAACCAATCCTTTTCTTTCATGGTTCAGATAGAACATTCCATTTTAAGCATATTTCCCATTTACTTTTATGATCAAATATGCTTTATTCTCTTGGTATCCTTTTGTTGAAGGAGCAGCAATACACTTCTAGGATCTGATACATTGGGTGAGCAAATTAAAAAAGGCATATATGTGCAGCCACCAATCAGAAGCTGCTTACCAGTTGTGCATTTCTGCTTCCGAGCCTACCTAGGTATGCTTTTCAACAAAAGAAAAAAGCAAATTATATAATAGAAGTAAATTAGAAAGTTGTTTGAAATTGACAGTCTGCTAGGGAATTTTTATTGTTTAAAAAGATAGATCCCTTAAAGGGTTAACAAACCACAATTTTTTTTAATTTCATGATTCAGATAGAGCATGCAATTTTGAGCAACTTTCTAGTTTACATTTAGCCACTAATAAGCAAGCGCTACCCAAGTGCTGAACAAAAAATAGGCTGGCTCCTAAGCTTATATTTCTGCTTCTTCAAATAAAGATAGCAAGAGAATGAAGAAAATTTTGAGAATAGGAGTAAATTAGAAAGTTGCTTAAAATTGCCTGCTCTTTCTGAATCATGGAAGAAAAACAAACCTGGGTTTAGTATCCCTTTAATTACCCATTCCCCATTTTTGCATAACCAACACAATTATATTAATATACTTTTTACCTCTGTGATTACCTTGTTTCTAAGCCTCTGCAAACTGCCCCCTTATTTCAGTTCTTTTGACAAACTTGCATTTCAGCCAATCAGTGCTGACTCAAATAACTCCACGGGCATGAGCACAATGTTATCTATATGGCACACATGAACTAACACCCTCTAGCTGTGAAAAACTGTCAAATGCATTGAAATAAGGGGCAGCCTTCATGGTCTTAGAAATTAGCATATGAGCCTACCTAGGTTTAGCTTTCAACTAAGAATACAAAGAGAACAAAGCAAAATTGATAAAAGTGAATTGGAAAGTTGTTTGAAATTGCATGCCATATCTGAATCATGGAAATTTTAATTTTTACTAGATTGTCCCTTTAACAATTGAATAAAAACTAAAAATAAAACTTGAGCTTAATGTCCCTTTATGGAAAAGGTTAAGGAACTTCAGGGATCAATAGTTGCACGTCCCTCCACCTGGTGAAAAATGGGAGTAGTAGGTAGCTGGCTTGGTTCCTTAAAAGGGTATGAAACCCAAAACAATTATTTCCTGATTTAAATAGAGCACACAATTCTAAACAACTTTTCAATTTACTTCTGTTATCAAATTTGCTTCATTCACATGGAATCCTTTGCTGAAGGAGCAGCAATGTACTACTGGGAGCTAGCTAAACACATTGGGTGCAAATGACAAGTGGAATATGTGCAGTCACCAATCAGCTTTGACCTGCATGGTTTGGTTGTCTGTCTTGTTTTTCTGTCTGCAGCCTAACTGCTAAACTCATCAGGAAGAGTTCATTTCTCCAGATACCCCTGCCCTGCAACCAGAGGTACTACCTGCATCTGCGTCATAAAAGAGTAAATATGAAACAATCTTTAAAGTGTCAACCCAAGCTCAGAAAGGCGATCGCTTGAAACAAATTGTCAAGGTATTTGAAATATTATTAAATAATATATAGAAGTATATTTGTCTTTATTTGGTAGGTCTGTGGATGTGCACACTGTTTGTAGAACAAAGGATTGTTTCTGGGAAATCTCACACACTCAATATGCTAAATTATGCAATTGTATAATTTAGCAAGGAACTGAAAATTAACACAGTTTCAGAAACCATCTGTATGATTGCCTGGGAACCAATGTTAAATGACAGCATTTTGATACATAGAACAGGATATAGGCCCATATATGGGTTTCCTCCAAGGGAGATGCCGATCCGTCTGAAGAAATGTGAGAAATGCAAGCATTTTTCAAAAGGGACTGGTAATTAGCACAGATTTGTTTGAGTGGCTCATGCTGTGTGGTTACTAACCCTGGAATATACAAGATGTGGTGACACAGACATTGCGTCTGGGTTAAGATAACACAAAGAAAACACATGACTTACATGCTTCCAACAACTGTAGTTAGATTTCAAATAAAATATAATTCCAGAAATAAAAAATATATATTTTAATGGATATGAGATGTTTATTTATGTGATATCAAATATTAACATCTAAATATATATATATGGAAAGTAAAAGATTGAATGAGATATATATATATATATATATATATATATATATATATGTATATTTTGAAGGCATGAATATCTTAGCCTCTGTGTGTTTAAGAACATGAATAGATGTTTATGGACCTGAAGAGAAGTGATTATTAACATTTATTTTTATTTCAGCTCTACATAGACAGGATTCATGTATTCAGGAAGAAATACACAGAAATGTAACATGCTATATCTGGATGAATGCAGTATATCAGGAGTTTTAAATACTACCAATCTGGAAATATAAAAATAAGCTGTTATTTGTATAGAAATGCCAGGATACTGATAAAATAATGCATTTAAGCTAATAATTAGCAGTGTTAAATTGCTTTAATATAATACGATGTTAATAATATAAAACATGACGTTTCATATCAAAACGATCAGGAAAATGATCTGATGCTGCTTCACCTATAATTAATATTGGGAGAGATTAATGCAAGAAATTATGGCAGTTATTACATAGTTTAAAGAAATATTTCACTGTTTAAAAATGTTCAGAAATGGTATTGCCACATGTATTGCTATGTCTGTTTATAATGCTGCCACCCGGTGTTGCCATACGAGAACTACAACCAAAAGGTTTTTTTGGCTGTTAATAAGATACTCCAATTATCCAATGACAAGGGACAAGGCTCCGTGGGCGTTTCCAATTCACCAGTGAGGAGAACCCATATAAAGTTATTGCAAACATAAAGAGAGGAGGTTTTCTGCTGAGCTAAACTTGAAAACTGGTTCCTGCTGGGCGTGAAAAAGACCATTTTACTTTGGCAAAGCTGATCTACCACCTTCTCATTGACTGCAAATTATACTTTTTGGAATTCTGAGGTGAAACAATTCCTATTAAGGAATATTGGATATCAACTGCTCTTTACCCTGGTAACGTATTCAAGGTTATTGGCAAGACTATTAGTTAAATTCTAAGTCACTGCAGTTTAAAGAACAGTTAAAAGATTTAAAGAAGCAGTGTGTTTTTCAAGTTAGCATTTCACAGCCTATATATTGTTTAAATCTGTATCTGATTTGTTAAGTAACTCATCTGTGCAAGTTCTGAAGTTAATTATGTATTAGGATAAATTGCAGTTAAATAGCAGAATATATATATTATCCTATTGCTTAAGAGCACAGTTTAAAATTGTATTGCTTGGATGTTAAAAGATTTGTAAATAAGGCTGGTTTTTAAGATAAGCGTGTATGAACTTTGCATAGCATATTTAAATCGTTTTCAAGCACATATAATATTTCATTTCCTTTTATTGCAAATATATTTCAATATGTTCATGGATATTAACTAAATAAAAGAATTCAGATATTTATATTAATTGTATGGTCTAGTAGGTGCATGTTGATTAAGGGTTTCTATTTTTAAGGAAAATTATTATTTGTATTGCGTTATAACCCTGCCATAAGCTGATATATTATTTGGATAGCACTACTAAGATTTTCATAAATATACTGACATAATAAAGGAGCTTTCTGCATAAAGTATGTTATACTTCATGAATGAAAGTCCCATTTATTTGTTTCAATAGTCAATCCTAGTGTTTCACAAACGCTAGGGTTGACTTTCACTTTAAACAGTACATATGGTCAAAAATAAATAATTCTAGTTAAAGCTATTTTAGTGTCATATGCACATATGCTGTGCATGTCCCATGCGCACTCACTGAAACACTGTGCCATCTCAGAGATCAAAGGGTGTTGTGTATTTGGTCAGTGACGACTTTAAAAGGATATGAAACCCAAAAATTTTCTTTTGTAATTTATATAGAGCATACCATTTTAAAAATGTTTCCAATTTACTTCTACTATCAAATTTGTTTCGTTCCCATGATATTCTATGTTGAAGAGATACCTAGGTAGGAATCTGGATCACTTCATGGCAGGAAATAGTGCTGCCATCTAGTGCTCTTGTAAATGGATAACATTCCTGCAAAACTGCTGCCATATAGTGCTCAAGAAATGAGCCAGATCTTAAGCATATGTCATTGCTTTTCAACAAAAGATATTCAGAGTACAAAGAAAAATTGATAATAGAAGTAAATTAGAAAGTTGTTTAAAAGTGCATGCTCTATCTGAATCATGAAAAAGAATGTGGGGTTTCATATCCCTTTAATTTGCCACCTCTGAGGTATCGATACATTTTTGCTAATAGAAATACATTGCAAAAATGTTTCTATTTAAAATTGAAACACACTCCAACATTATGACCCTTTGTGTAGGAGAATTTTGCCAAAAGGAAATATAATGAAACAAATGTTTATCTTAAAAAATGTCATGCAAACGTACATTTTAGTTTTGACCATAAGATTTGGGAAGTCACGTTTGGAGTTGCTATGTTGCTCGATTAGAGGATTGCCTGGTATTTTGGGGCTGGACAGTCATTTTTTTGCAGGATCAGACTGATCTACTTCAGGAAAGTTCTCATCTGTAGAAGGCACAATTGGGCTAAAAGAGGCTTTTCCCAGGCGGTAACCGGCTAATCAACAAGCTACTGAGCTGTGGTTTGTTCCTGGTTGAGCAATTCTTTCTGTTTGTAGATTTGGGAAGCAAGATTTTTTTTATTTTTTTTTTAATTTAAAAGGCAAAAACAGAATTTATGCTTACCTGATAAATTACTTTCTCCAACGGTGTGTCCGGTCCACGGCGTCATCCTTACTTGTGGGATATTCTCTTCCCCAACAGGAAATGGCAAAGAGCTCAGCAAAGCTGGTCATATGATCCCTCCTAGGCTCCGCCTACCCCAGTCATTCGACCGACGTACAGGAGGAAATATGCATAGGAGAAACCATGATACCGTGGTGACTGTAGTTAGAGAAAATAATTCATCAGACCCGATTAAAAAAACCAGGGCGGGCCGTGGACCGGACACACCGTTGGAGAAAGTAATTTATCAGGTAAGCATAAATTCTGTTTTCTCCAACATAGGTGTGTCCGGTCCACGGCGTCATCCTTACTTGTGGGAACCAATACCAAAGCTTTAGGACACGGATGAAGGGAGGGAGCAAATCAGGTCACCTAAATGGAAGGCACCACGGCTTGCAAAACCTTTCTCCCAAAAATAGCCTCTGAAGAAGCAAAAGTATCAAATTTGTAAAATTTGGCAAAAGTGTGCAGTGAAGACCAAGTCGCTGCCTTACATATCTGGTCAACAGAAGCCTCGTTCTTGAAGGCCCATGTGGAAACCACAGCCCTAGTGGAGTGAGCTGTGATTCTGTCAGGAGGCTGCCGTCCGGCAGTCTCATAAGCCAAACGGATAATGCCTTTAAGCCAAAAAGAAAGAGAGGTAGAAGTTGCTTTTTGACCTCTCCTTTTACCAGAATAAACAACAAACAAAGAAGAAGTTTGTCTGAAATCTTTAGTGGCCTCTAAATAGAATTTTAGAGCACGGACTACGTCCAAATTGTGTAACAAACGTTCCTTCTTTGAAACTGGATTCGGGCACAAAGAAGGTACAACTATCTCCTGGTTAATATTCTTGTTGGAAACAACTTTCGGAAGAAAACCAGGCTTAGTACGCAAAACCACCTTATCTGCATGGAACACCAGATAGGGCGGAGAACACTGCAGAGCAGATAACTCAGAAACGCTTCTAGCAGAAGAAATTGCAACCAAAAACAAAACTTTCCAAGATAATAACTTAATATCTACGGAATGTAAGGGTTCAAACGGAACCCCTTGAAGAACTGAAAGAACTAGATTTAGACTCCAGGGAGGAGTCAAAGGTCTGTAAACAGGCTTGATTCTAACCAGAGCCTGAACAAACGCTTGAACGTCTGGCACAGCTGCCAGCCTCTTGTGAAGTAAAACAGATAACGCAGAAATCTGCCCCTTCAGAGAACTTGCAGATAATCCCTTCTCCAAACCCTCTTGAAGAAAGGATAAAATCCTAGGGATTTTTATCTTGTTCCATGGGAATCCTTTAGATTCACACCAACAGATATATTTTTTCCATATCTTATGGTAAATTTTTCTAGTTACAGGCTTTCTAGCCTGAATCAGAGTATCTATTACAGAATCTGAAAACCCACGCTTTGATAAAATCAAGCGTTCAATCTCCAAGCATTCGGATGTTCGAATGGACCTTGAACAAGAAGGTCCTGTCTCAAAGGTAGCTTCCATGGTGGAGCCGATGACATATTCACCAGGTCTGCATACCAAGTCCTGCGTGGCCACGCAGGAGCTATCAAGATCACCGAAGCCCTCTCCTGGTTGATCCTGGCTACCAGCCTGGGAATGAGAGGAAACGGTGGGAAAACATAAGCTAGGTTGAAGGTCCAAGGTGCTACTAGTGCATCTACTAGAGTCGCCTTGGGATCCCTGGATCTGGACCCGTAACAAGGAACCTTGAAGTTCTGACGAGACGCCATCAGATCCATGTCTGGAATGCCCCATAATTGAGTTATTTGGGCAAAGATTTCCGGTTGGAGTTCCCACTCCCCCGGATGGAATGTCTGACTCCTCAGAAAATCCGCTTCCCAATTTTCCACCCCTGGGATGTGGATTGCAGACAAGTGGCAGGAGTGATCCTCCGCCCATTGAATTATCTTGGTCACTTCCTCCATCGCCAGGGAACTCCTTGTTCCCCCCTGATGGTTGATATATGCAACTGTCGTCATGTTGTCTGATTGAAACCTTATGAATTTGGCCTTTGCTAGATGAGGCCAAGCTTTGAGAGCATTGAATATCGCTCTTAGTTCCAGAATGTTTATCGGGAGAAGAGATTCTTCCCGAGACCATAGACCCTGAGCTTTCAGGGGTTCCCAGACCGCGCCCCAGCCCACCAGACTGGCGTCGGTCGTGACAATGACCCACTCTGGTCTGCGGAAGCTCATTCCCTGTGACAGATTGTCCGGGGTCAGCCACCAACGGAGTGAATCTCTGGTCCTTTGATCTACTTGAATCGTCGGAGACAAGTCTGTATAATCCCCATTCCACTGTCTGAGCATGCACAGTTGTAATGGTCTTAGATGAATTTGTGCAAAAGGAACTATGTCCATTGCTGCAACCATCAATCCTATTACTTCCATGCACTGCGCTATGGAAGGACGAAGAACAGAATGAAGAACTTGACAAGAGATTAGAAGTTTTGATTTTCTGACCTCTGTCAGGAAAATTCTCATTTCTAAGGAGTCTATTATTGCTCCCAAGAAGGGAACTCTTGTCGACGGGGAAAGAGAGCTTTTTTCTATGTTTACTTTCCATCCGTGAGATCTGAGAAAGGCTAGGACGATGTCCGTATGAGCCTTTGCTTTTGACAGAGACGACGCTTGAATCAGGATGTCGTCCAAGTACGGTACTACTGCAATGCCCCTTGGTCTTAGAACCGCTAGAAGGGACCCTAGTACCTTTGTGAAAATTCTCGGAGCAGTGGCTAATCCGAAAGGAAGTGCCACAAACTGGTAATGCTTGTCCAGAAAATCGAACCTTAGGAACTGATGATGTTCCTTGTGGATAGGAATATGGAGGTACGCATCCTTTAAATCCACCGTGGTCATAAATTGACCTTCCTGGATGGTAGGAAGGATCGTTCGAATGGTTTCCATTTTGAATGATGGAACCCTGAGAAATTTGTTTAGGATCTTGAGATCTAGAATTGGTCTGAACGTTCCCTCTTTTTTGGGAACTATGAACAGGTTGGAGTAAAACCCCATCCCTTGTTCTCTTATTGGAACTGGATGAATTACTCCCATCCTTAACAGGTCTTCTACACAATGTAAGAATGCCTGTCTTTTTATTTGGTTTGGAGATAATTGAGACCTGTGGAACCTTCCCCTTGGGGGTAGTTCCTTGAATTCCAGGAGATAACCTTGAGAAACTATTTCTAGTGCCCAAGGATCCTGAACATCTCTTGCCCAGGCCTGAGCAAAGAGAGAAAGTCTGCCCCCCACCAGATCCGGTCCCGGATCGGGGGCAATCCCTTCATGCTGTTTTGGTAGCAGTGGCGGGCTTCTTGGCCTGCTTACCCTTGTTCCAGCCTTGCATCGGTCTCCAGGCTGGTTTGGGTTGAGAAGTATTACCCTCTTGCTTAGAAGATGTAGAAGTAGAGGCTGGTCCGTTTCTGCGAAAGGGACGAAAATTAGGCTTATTTCTAGCCTTAAAAGACCTATCCTGAGGAAGGGCGTGGCCCTTTCCTCCGGTGATGTCTGAAATAATCTCTTTCAAATCAGGACCAAACAGTGTCTTGCCCTTGAAAGGGATGTTAAGCAATTTTGTCTTGGAAGACACATCCGCTGACCAAGACTTTAGCCAGAGCGCTCTGCGCGCCACGATAGCAAACCCTGAATTTTTCGCCGCTAATCTCGCTAATTGCAAAGCGGCATCTAGAATAAAAGAGTTAGCCAATTTAAGTGCATGAACTCTGTCCATAATCTCCTCATACGAAGATTCCTTATCAAGCGACTTTTCTAGTTCTTCGAACCAGAAACACGCTGCCGTAGTGACAGGAACAATGCATGAAATTGGTTGAAGAAGGTAACCTTGCTGAACAAACATTCTTTTAAGCAAACCCTCTAATTTTTTATCCATAGGATCTTTAAAAGCACAACTATCTTCTATGGGAATAGTAGTGCGTTTGTTTAGAGTAGAGACCGCCCCCTCGACCTTAGGGACTGTCTGCCATAAGTCCTTTCTGGGGTCGACTATAGGAAATAATTTCTTAAATATAGGGGGAGGCACAAAAGGTATGCCGGGCCTTTCCCATTCCTTGTTTACTATGTCCGCCACCCGCTTGGGTATAGGAAAAACATCGGGGGGCACCGGAACCTCTAGGAACTTGTCCATCTTACATAATTTCTCTGGAATGACCAAATTGTCACAATCATCCAGAGTAGATAATACCTCCTTAAGCAGTGCGCGGAGATGTTCTAATTTAAATTTAAATGTTACAACATCAGGTTCAGCTTGTTGAGAAATTTTCCCTGAATCTGAAATTTCTCCCTCAGACAAAACCTCCCTCCTGGCCCCTTCAGATTGGTGTGAGGGTATGTCAGAAGCGTTATCATCAGCGTCCTCTTGCTCTTCAGTGTTTAAAACAGAGCAATCGCGCTTTCTTTGATAAGTAGGCATTTTAGATAAAATATTTTTAATAGAATTATCCATAACAGCCGTTAATTGTTGCATAGTAATAAGTATTGGCGCACTAGATGTACTAGGGGCCTCTTGTGTGGGCAAAACTGGTGTAGACACAGAAGGGGGTGATGCAGTACCATGCTTACTCCCCTCATCTGAAGAATCATCTTGGGCACTATTATTATCTGTGGCATCATTGTCCCTACTTTGTTTGGACACCATGTCACAATTATCACATATATTTAAATGGGGAGACATATTGGCATTCATAAATATAGAACATCGTTTATCTGATGGTTCAGACATGTTAAACAGGCTTAAACTTGTCAACAAAGTACAAAAAACGTTTTAAAATAAAACCGTTACTGTCACTTTAAATTTTAAACAGAACACACTTTATTACTAAATATGCGAAAAAGTATGAAGCAATTGTTCAAAATTCACCAAAATTTCACCACAGTGTCTTAAAGCCTTAAAAGTATTGCACACCAAATTTGGAAGCTTTAACCCTTAAAATAACGGAACCGGAGCCGTTTTTACATTTAACCCCTATACAGTCCCAGGAATCTGCTTTGCTGAGACCCAACCAAGCCCAGAGGGGAATACGATACCAAATGACGCCTTCTATAAGCTTTTTCAGTGGATCCTAGCTCCTCACACATGCATCTGCATGCCTTGCCTTCCAAAAACAACTGCGCATTAGTGGCGCGAAAATGAGGCTCTGCCTATGACTAGAGAAGGCCCCCATCTGAAAAAGGTGTCCATACAGTGCCTGCCGTTTTTTTAACAACAATCCCCAAGATTATAATAACTATAAAGCGCTATAATCTGTCAAATATGCTTAGCAAGTAATCGTTTTAGCCCAGAAAAACGTCTACCAGTTTATTAAGCCCTTATAAAGCCTTTATTCTTATACTTAATCTAAGAAAATGGCTTACCGGTCCCCATAGGGAAAATGACAGCCTTCCAGCATTAACAAGTCGTGTTAGAAATGTGGCCATCATACCTCAGGCAGAAAAGTCTGCCAACTGCTTCCCCCAACTGAAGTTACTTCATCTCAACAGTCCTGTGTGGAAACAGCAATCGATTTTAGTAACGTCTGCTAAAATCATCTTCCTCTCACAAACAGAAATCTTCTTCTCTTTTCTGTTTCAGAGTAAATAGTACATACCAGCACTATTTTAAAATAACAAACACTTGATTGAAGAATAAAACTACATTTAAACACCAAAAAACTCTTAGCCATCTCCGTGGAGATGTTGCCTGTGCAACGGCAAAGAGAATGACTGGGGTAGGCGGAGCCTAGGAGGGATCATATGACCAGCTTTGCTGGGCTCTTTGCCATTTCCTGTTGGGGAAGAGAATATCCCACAAGTAAGGATGACGCCGTGGACCGGACACACCTATGTTGGAGAAATTAGACTTTAATGGCACAGATAGATCATGTAATTTTAAGACACTTTCACATTCCCTTATATTATCACATGTATTATTCTCTTGATATCATATGTTGAAGAGCATATGTGCATATGCTTAGCAGCAGGAATATGATGCTGAGAGCTAGCTGGCGATCAGTGGCTACAAACTTTTGTCTCTTCACCTTGGCTCACCAGATGATTTCAGTTAGCTCCCAGCAATGCTGCTATAGAGCTTACTTACCATGTGTTTAATGCTTTGCAAGGGTTAAACACAGTTATATGCAAACAGAAGTGCAATAATAAAAATGTTCTTACAGCATTATCTATTTGTTCTTTTAAGCGGTTAAGCCAGGGTCGACAAATCTGTTTAATATTTAGGAGCCAGTAAGAATTTTTAGAAGCCAGACAATGGTATGTGTATATAGATATATGGAGAATAACCCAAAAAGTTAGGAGCCAGGGGTAAAATTCTAGGAGTCAGTGGCTCCCGGGTTTGTAGAGCCCTGGATTAAAGGGACAAGAAACTCAAACATTTTCTTTCATGATTTAGGTAGAGTATACAGTTTTAAACAACTTTCCAGTTTACTTCTATTATCAAATTTGCATCATTCTTTTGGCATCATTTGTTGAAGGAGCAGCAATGCACTTCTGGTTTCTAACTGAACACATGGGTGAGCCAATGACAATCGGTATATATATAGGTAGCCACCAATCTGCAGCTAGAACCTAGGTTTTTTGCTGCTCCTGAGCTTACCTAAATAAACCTTTCAGCTAAGGATAACAAGAGAAGGAAGCAAATTAAAGAATAGAAGTAAATTAGAAAGAAGTTTAAAATTGCACGCTCTTTCTGAAGCATGAAAGAAAACATTTGGGTTTTATGTCCCTTTAAAGGGACACTGTAGTCACAAAAAAACTAAGCATAGATTAAAAAAAAAAAGTTCTAAAATAACAATTTCAATGGCCTTCATGTTTCTAAAACGTACAGTTTAGAAGAAAATTATCGCCAAATTTTTAACCCTTTCCAAACCCACTCACTCGGTATCTGATAGCATTGTCCAGTCCGGGCTGACAACCTAGGTTGGAAGATGACGACTGTTTTCCGAGCTGCGCATGCGCAAGTTAGCGTGACGTCACTGTCTTCATGTCGATTCTGGATGCAGTAGACCCGCTCTATCGATCACGGATCAGAAGACTGTACTACGCTTAATAGGTAAGTTGCTTGTGTGTGGGCACTTAGAGAATCTCCCTAGAATTAACGAGCAACTTAAAAAACAGTTTTTAATAAAACTTTGTAACACGTAAGTATATTTTAACTAGGAAGGATATAATAATTATTATTTTAAATATTCATTATTATGCAAATGAATCTCCCTAGAATTAAAATATATAATATATATATATATATATATATATATATATATATATATATATATATATATATATATATATATATATATATATATATATATATATATATATATATATATATATATATATACACACACACTAATTATATAACAAACATTTTGAAACCGCAAATTTAGTTATAATACAATGCATTTAAAATTGTTTCCAATAGAATCGAAATAAGTTAAATATTGTTAATATATAAATTGAATTACATGCTATAGAAAGTGGATATACGAAAATATAAAAAAATCATACAGATAATGTCAGCTATAAAAATAAAACAATAATGAAAATGAATAGTATAAATAATTTTATTAGTTCAATCTTGATATTCGCATCTGAAACGTTACCAACGTTATATATTGGTATAGCGAGAAGGCATTGAAAGCTAATACAATTACTTTGTATTGCACCAAGAAATCCTGGATGACCGATCGGATGGATTGAATTGACAAATGCGCACGCATGACGCGTAGTATTGTGTGTGTAAATTATGATTCATCCGGACCAAATCACGCATGCGCAAGTGAAAGGATTAAAGTGTGCATGCGCAATAATACACAATAGGCTTATAATTATATGCAAAAACTAGAGATAGGATTGGATAATGGTTTGGCACATGTACTGCTCATATCGGAGTGCTGGATTATGTGGCATCACAGGCAAATTTTAAAACTCTATTTTATCGTGTTATGCAGCTACGTTTATGGACAAAAGTAGGTCACTTTTATATTGTTTATATTTGTGTTTGGAAATGTGGGGTCTGTTTGAATGAAAATTGTAAAAGTTAGTATTCCTTTAACCCCTTGACTGCTAACAACGGCTCTGAGCTGTAGCAAATTGTCCCAGTCAGGGGCTGACGACGACTCAGAGCCATCGCTAGCACTCACCCACCTTGAAGGCAATCTGGGGGCTCCCACAATCTCTGCTGTATAGTGATAGGCATTGTTTGAATTTTCATGCGGTGAAGTCACGTGCAATGACGTGATGACAGCACCGCGCAACTTTATTTACAGTTTACAATGACAAATATAGGGAGATGGGGGCATGCTGCTTAGAAGCCTGTATCTCAGGCATCTAAGCAGCTACAGACCCACCGTTGGAAAGGTAATCGCCTAACCTTTCCAACTGTACAAGTCTTGGGGATCTGTAAAAAAAAAAAAAAATTTAAAAAGTTAAAAACCAGCTTAGCATCCAGGTGGGAAATGCTTTAGCAGCCAAAGGGCTAAGGTATGGCCTTGCCCAGAACGGCAGAATGAAGGAGCTGAAAAGCTGTGCAATTTTTTTTTTGTTCTGGCAAACCTATTGAATAATGATATAAATTGAAAGAATTTACTTAAATATGGGATGGATTTTACTTTCTCAGTATACTAAGTAAAGAAGAAAATTCTGTGCTCAGAGCAGGGAAATTCCACCCCCCCCCCCAACATTTTGCTTTTTCATTATGATGGTGTCAAACTATTACTTTATAAATGTATATGCCCTGAAAATAAAAATCAGACAGGGTGTTTGCATCAGTGTGCATACTGAGGTTACTTTTGTTTTGTTTGTTTTTTAAATTAGAGAAAACATTTGCAGTCAGGGAGAAAGAAAGATCATACAGGTGAGGCTTTAAATTAATTAAATGTGTTTATAGGGACTGTATACACCCATTTTCATATAACTGCATGCAATACACTACAATAAAGAAGAATATGCACAAATACTGATATAAAAATCCAGTATAAACCATTTTAAAAACTTAGTAAGAAGCTCCCAGTTTAGTATTGTTGATGAAATTAGGCTGGAACACCGATTGAAATGGGCTGGGAAAGCAAAAAGATCAGATACTTCCCTCCCCTGCATATGAAAAGACCCATTGCACAACTAGGAGTCTGTAGACACCAACATACATTTAAAACTTTGGGGCTTTGTTAGGAGTCTGAAAATCAGCACAGTGTTATTTAAAAATAAGCAAAACTATACAATTTTACAAAAACACTCACAGATGGGCTATATAACATGGATCAGCTACAAAACATTATGCAAAGAAAAATGTACTGTACAATGTCCCTTTATGGACATTCCCTCAACAAACTCATGAGCAAGGGAGCTACTGGCTCCTAACTTTTAGGATTGTTCTCAATCTATCTGTATAGTAATACCAGTCTGGCCCTTAATGTATGTCTGGCTCCTAAATTTTAAACAGATTTGTTGACCCCTGATAGGCACGCTCTCCAGATGATCCCATCAGGGAAGTGCCAGTGGCTTCAGGAAAACCAAGCGGTTAGGACGTTGTATTCCGTCCTTCAGCGCTAAAGCCCAGCAGAATTCGGACGGAATACAACGTCCTAACGGCGTTAAAAGGTTAAGGGATAAAAAAAAAGGTTAAGGGATAAAATATACATTTATAATCCCTAAAATACATGACGCAGGGGATAATTCTGCAAGTGACCACGTAAATTCACCACACACAAACAGTAAAAAACACTGTATAGTTATTTCTCTTCTAAGAATAATTATTATCCAAGAACTTTAAAAATCTATACTTCTAAACAAATATACAAATAACAATGGTCTTCACTAACTATCTAAAGTGACACAACTGAAAAGCTGAATAATCTGTGAATTAATCATAGATCCACAAAAAAAATGCCCATTTCAGTCTTGCAATCGGTCTCCAAAAGGGTTTGCTGACCCTTGCTGGTTGGAGGTGTGGCAGAATGCCTTCCATAGGATACAATAGGATTGCTGCCTGTTCATCAATCAGCCCACATCTCCAGTGAATGCAGATCTATGTGTTAGAGATGTGTCCAATGCCAGTGTCAGATAAACATCATCACCTCCCACAGTGAAGTATAGTAAAAGCCTCTTGGCAAGATTACCTTCTAGCAGTGATTGTATTCCTTTAGAAAATGTCATCTGCGACCTTTATCATAATGAGAATCCCTTTATATTGTAGCTATCATCACAATAGCACAATAACATGGGGCCTAGAAAAGATACAAACTTCTCTTGCAAGTGATGTGATTATTTTTTGTGTGCGTTTAAAAAGCAAAAAGCATTTACTCAGCAGTAGAGCAATTCTGCTTACAAGAAATAACATACAAAATGTCCCCTTTTTTAAAAGATAAATCCTTCTATTATGTCTAATATTATAGTTTGGAAGAGTTTGCAGTCTGACTGCTATTGTTAGTAATTTATATTTCCCTCAACTTTGGAAACTGTAGTTGTAGCAGCAATGATACTCTGTAGGAGAGATCAATTTGAAGCCATTAACTGCACCTGCTCCACATACATATAAACAACAGGCACTAATCTATGCCTGCAAATTATCTGCACACATGAAGTGACGTTGAGCAGTTTCCATGCCAGAGATTATGGTATCCAGTACAATACCCTGCTGCTTGTCTACTTGCTGTAACCATTTCACTTACACAATGTAATACATTTAAATATTATAACACTTTCTGCTATCCAAAGCACAAATTAACAACATATTTTACTATAAAATGTATTTAATGACAGTGTGGGCAATAAAGATTGACAAAATGTTAATACTGGCTAAAATGATAGCAGGGTAGTGCACCCATTAAAAACATCCTGGGGAGAAGATAAATACAGTAATATTATATATATATATATATATATATATATATATATATATATATATATATATATATATATATATATATATATATATATATACATACATACATACACAGTGTACTACATCCTTAGATGAAAGTTGTATACTTGTTGTATAGTTGTCTCCTTTCTCTAAATATGACAGAACTTTCATGACAACAACCATAAAACAGTCACCATGCCATCAGTCCACATCAATAACCTAGAAAGCTTCAAGTAGTTTCAAAAATCATAAAACTACAGCCATAAGGCAACATTCATGGTCTATGGACAGGCAAGAATTCTTGTAGACACAGCTGGTTACAATGGAACAATTGCCAAATAAGTGGTGAGAAGCAGACGGTCGTGCAGGCTCCTTCCGCAGCAACAAATGTATTAACTTAGTATGTGCTGCTGAGCTCAGCTGACTATAGCATTTTCCCAAGAGGATAAAAAGGTTATGACCTCAGTTATTTTGAATTCCTTAATAAAAAGCTGTAAATTATTGTTATTCTGCAGTCTGTCAATACTGTAATGTTTCATTAATAAAATGTCGTTGCATTAGTATTTTTTTTTTAAAGCCTAAATACAGCCCAGTAAATACCAAAAGATGTAAAACACAATACAGAGGGGTCACTTTTCATATTGCTATTTTTATCATTGATCTAACAAAAGTTATATTTTCGTCTTACATAAGGGTCTATTATAATCCGTTACAAAATCTTCAAATGATATATATATATAGACTTTACTGGTAATTTTCTGTTTAAACCCATTCGATAAGTTTTTATTAAAAGGTTTGTGATTGACTGCAGCCTTGTGCTTTGTTATAGGCAGAGCGCACAGATAACAAATGTGTATAATAGTAGCAATGAGACCGTAAACTATCCCCGAGCTACAAATCAGTGTAACTATTTCACTCACATTAAATCTGAGAGATCCCCTAACACAAACAATGACTGAGAGTTGTACTGGACACGACTGTGAAGCGCTCCGAACCACTGATGTAAATGATCAGCAAACACAGGCCTGAAAGGACCAGCAGCCACATCTCCCCCCGGGGGATTAATGGAGAGGCGACCTCCATGAGCCCTGGCTCAGATTAGGTTATTTCACTCGCCCCCCGAAACAACGTGCACAATACAAAATACAACGCACCGTTCTGGTCGCTGACGGAGAGCTCCTCTTGTGTTACAGCCGCATATACAATTCCCCGTCCAGCTGCTCTCTGCCACTCACCCCCCGGCGCCCGTAATCCCGCTCTCCATCACTTTCCTCAGGACAAACTGGATCTGGTATCGGCTTATTCCCATGCAAAGGACTCGTGATGTCACGGCAGTCACGTGACTGCACAGATCACATGGTACAGAGAATGCTAGTGGAAGCCGCAGGCGGGAGATCAATAGGAGGGTATCGTGGCTTCTCTTCATTTTTCACTTTCGAAGTTCTGTGTGCGGCAGAATGTGTTTTCTGCATCCTTAGCTTGTAGAAAATAGTGTATTTATCTCTCAGTTGTCTTCTAGAGGAAAATAGTACCCAGATTAGTACCTTGGAATTTATTAGTGAGTAAAAAAATACCTCATGGAAAATTTGCTTTTCATTTATTTTTTTAATAAAATACGTTACAATCAGGATAGTAGAAGAAACGTAAAGATAAATGTTCGGTTTATTTGCATTTTTAGTAGCCAGTTTGTGTGGTTCTGAATGAGTGTATTTAGCAATGAAACACTATTTTGTAGTACTTTATGTCTGAGTTTTCAAAGCACTCAGGAGCAGACATCTTTACAGCTTCGTCACGGTCATTTCTTATTTAGCGTAGTGTGTTCCCTATGGAATCATCAACTGTTGTTAAATTAGCAGCCACTGTTTGTATGTTGCATCAAGAAGAAACTGCACCTATACTGTAGCTTGCAGAAGTGAAACTGAACTGCTGTCAGGGCACCAATATACTGAATTGAATCTCTTGTGAGATATGACCCCCTGCAATTAGTTTAAGGTACAGTCACAATTACACTTGATGTCTCAGAGCCTAATTTGCTTCTTTCTCCTGGTATCCTTTGCTGAAAAGCATACCTTGCACATATATGCCTCTTCACCTGATGTGCTCAGCTAGCTCCCAGTAGTGCATTGACGCTCCTTCAATGAAGGATACCAAGAGAATGAAGCAAATTTGATAATAGAAGTTTGGAAAGTTGTTTCAGTTGTATGCTTTGTTTGAGCCATGAAAGAAACCAAAAATTAGCTTCAATGTCAAATTTGCTTATTTGTGGCAATTTTAAATGTTTTTTTTTTTCAACTTATTGTCTAATAAGATATGGATAGTAGATGTTCTGTAAGTTTGATAAAAGAGGGATAATCATTTCACTATGTGAAAAGAATGAGCTACCAGTTGGTGTGTGTGTGTTAAAAGAAAGGGTCAGTTAGGTTATTGTTGAACACGTTACAGCTAACAGCTGTATTTTTCTTTTATGTGAATGGAAAGGGTTAATTGCAGCTCACTGTGAAACTTAGAGGTAATCGGTTATGTGTCACAGGAAGACTCATTACTGTTAAAGGGACACTGAACCCAAATTTCTTTCATTATTCATATAGAGCATGACATTTTAAGCAACTTTCTAATTTACTCCTATTATCAATTTTTCTTCGTTCTCTTGCTATCTTTATTTTAAAAGCAGAAATGTAAATCTTAGCCGCCAGCCCATTTTAGGTTCACTCCATGGATAGCGCTTGCTTATTGGAGGCTTACATTTACCCACCAATAAGCAAGCATAACCCAGGTTCTCAACCAAAAATGCGCTGGCTGCTATGCATCACATTCCTGCTTTTTAAATAAATAGCAAGAGAATGAAGAAAACTTGATAATAGGAATAAATTAGAAAGTTGCTTAAAATGTCATGCTCTATCTGAATCATGAAAGAAAAAAATTGGGTTCAGTTACCCTTTAAGGGGTAGATTTATGTTTTGTAAGCATTTCAACTATTATTTTGTGTGCATTAGATTTACATATCAAACTATTATGTGCCCAGCCCAGCTCTCCAATGTAATTTAATAATAATGAAGCAAGTAAACCACTGCCTACCCTAAGTTAACTACTTCAGAAGGTATCCATAAGAACCAACTGTTTATGTTTTTTTATATATATTTTTTTATTTATTTATTTATTTATATATATATATATCCTCCAAACAAAACGCACTCCAAAGGACTTATCATGTAAGCAAATAATCACTTTAATAAGCGTGAACGTTTTCGGGTAAACAAACCTGTCCTCAGACAAACAGTGAATGAAAAACACTTACCCTCCACTAAACATATAACACTTTGTGTGAGCTGCAAGACACTGCGTTCTCCCCACTAGACACGCCCCCAACATGTGCGTAATCATCCGGGGCAGTGCGAGTCTGCATGAAAACAATCTGTTGTGAAAATAAAAACAAAAGCAATAAGAAAAATTTCAATAGCATGACAATGTATAGAGAGAATGCTGTATGATACTTAACATCTGAGGATAATAACGAAATGGCGAGTCTGTCCCATTGGTCGTCTATGAATCTCAGTGGTTACTATGGTAACATATACAAAAACGCCAATAGGCGGAGAAAGTGCATAAGCGGCCAATGTGAATAACCTGCAAAATGAAAACATGATAAATGAACCTTATCCAAATTTAATAGAAACACTAGTACATGTTACCATCAATTTATAACTATAAAGTATAACGCAACACTATACACTGAAGGAAACCTATATAGCACTCCTAAGCCCACATTAAGGCCCAGACCTACAAAATAAAGATAATTAATGCATAAAGCCAACCAGGCAACTACTATAAGATAGTACTTTAAAAAAAATATTATAATAGTAAAACTGTGACACTGCATAACTATTCGTCATATGAATATTAGTAAACAACATATGCATATATACAATTACAACACATACACACATACATGTATATACATATACATACATACACAACTGTAATGAAAAGTGGACTCTAATGGATCATACCCTTAGGTATTAGTGTATCCAAATAAAATGTCAATTTGGCCTCCCATTGCAGTAACAGCTTGTTGTGATCACCCCCTCTGTTCATGGGGGGAACATGGTCAATAATAGTGTATTTCAAGTCTGTTACTTTATGTTGTAAATCCAAAAAGTGTCGTGCCAACGGTTGTTCAGAAGTTCCCTTCTTTAGAGCCATACGGATGGCTGAGCGATGGTTTGCCATCCGTGTCCGTAGGTCATCAGAGGTCTTTCCTACATAGTAAAATCCACAGATACAATGTAGGAGATATATAATGTGAGTGGTAGTACATGTTAAACGATACCGGTGTTTATAAATTTTCCTCTTGTGGGATGTGTGAATGAAGTACCTGTTATGAGACCCCCGCAGGTTACACAGCCCAGACATCGAAAGACCCCTGGTTTCTTAGTATCCATCCAGGTGGTCTTTCTGTAGCATTGTACTGGGTCTGTTTTCACTAAAAAGTCTCGTAGGGACCTAGCCCTTCTGTATCCCATCCGTGGGGGCGGTGTTTGTAATAGAGGTAGTGCTTTATCACTATTAATAATCTCCCAGTGTTTGCTGATTATATTTGGTATTGCTTTCTTATCACCAGAATACGTTGTAACAAATGTCATTCTGTTAGCATCTGATACATTTGTTGTTCTCTTGTTCTCTCCAAGTATTTGATTATATTGCCCCTCCAAGAGCTTGATAGGATAATTGCGTGTCTGTAAACATTCTCTCATTTCTTATATTTGTTCATCCTTGTTCTTTTCCTCCGTGTTATTCCTCAGCACTCTTAGAAATTGTGATTTAGGTAAAGCTTTTTTGAGCGCTGGTGGATGACAACTAGAAAAATGTATAAGTGCATTTTCATCAGTTTCCTTACGATAAAGAGTAGATTGTAGTCTGTCTGCATCCTTGTATAGCCGCACATCAAGGAAGTCGATCTGTATATATACTGTGTATATATATATATATATAGTATTTGTAGAGCGCCAAGATATTCCGCAGCGCTGTAAGCATAGTCGGTGTACAGGATAGCTTTTGTAGGGGTCAAGTGGGTAGAGGGCCCTGCCGAGAGTTTCACTGTTGTAGTCGGCTCTTATGAAGCGATCTGTAAACAGCTGGGCCCATAGGCTTACAATCTAAGGGGTTCAAGGGGAAAGCAATGGCGTTAGGAAAGGTTCGTGTTGGTTGTATGCATCCCTGAATAGTAGAGTTTTTAGGGAGTGCTTGAAGCTGTTAAAACTAGGGGAGAGTCTTATGGAGCGAGGCAGGGAATTCCACAAGATGGGGGCCAGTCTGGAGAAGTCCTGTAAACGTGAATGTGAGGAAGTAACAAGAGAGGAGGAGATCATGAGCTGATCGAAGGGGACGGGAGGGAGAGTATCTAGAGACAAGTTCTGAGATGTAGGGGGGAGCAGTGCAGTTGAGAGCTTTATATGTCAGGGTGAGGATTTTATGTTTAATCCTAGAGGCAAGAGGAAGCCAGTGAAGGGAATGGCAGAGAGGTGCAGCAGATAAAGAGCGAGGAGTAAGGAAGATGAGTCTGGCAGAGGCATTCACTATGGATTGTAAAGGAGCTATGCGGCAGCTAGGTAGACCAGAGAGGACGGAATTGCAGTAGTCGAGGCAGGAAAGGATGAGAGAGTGGATTAAAATCTTGGTTGTATCTTGTGTAAGGAAATGTCTAATTTTAGCAATGTTTTTAAGGTGGAAGCGGCAGGCTTTAGCCAAGGACTGGATGTGAGGAGTGAAAGAAAGATCTCAGTCAAGTGTGACCCCAAGACATTGGGCGAGCGGGGTAGGGGTAATGATGGAATTATCAACAGTTATAGAATTTTGGGGGTGGAGACATTGGAAGAAGGGGGAAAAATAAGGAGTTCAGTTTTGGAGAGATTTAGCTTAAGGTAGTGAGAGGACATCCAAGATGAGATGTGAGAAAGACAGTTAGTGAGACGGGTTAGTAAGGAAGGAGGTAGGTCTGGTGCAGAAAGGTAGATTTGGGTGTCATCGGCATACAAATGGTATTGAAACCCATGGGACTTTATTAAGGAACCTAGTGACGACGTGTAGATTGAGAAGAGAAGGGGACCAAGGACAGAGCCTTTCCAATTTACTTTTATCCCTAATTTTGCTTTGTTCTCTTCATATTCTTAGTTGAAAGCTAATTCTAGGAGCTTCATATGCTAATTTCTTAGACTTTGAAGACTGCCTCTAATCTGACTGCATTTTGACCACTAGAGGGCATTAGTTCATGCGTTTCATATAGATTACATTGAGCTCATGCACGTGAAGTTACCCTGGAGTGAGCACTGATTGGCTAAAATGCAAGTCTGTCAAAAGAACTGAAATAAGGGGGCAGTTTGCAGAGGCTTAGATACAAGATTATCACAGAGGTAAAAAGTGTATTAATATAACAGTGTTGGTTATGCAAAACTGGGGAATGGGTAATAAAGGGATTATCTTTCTTTTTAAACAACAAAAATTCTGGTATTGACTGTCCTTTTAAATGTAAAAGCAAATGTACTTTATAACAAAGTGGCATTTTCGAGGCCTTTGTAATAAAGTACATTTGCTTTAACATTTAAATCCAGTGAGTGCAGTTTTTTGTTTGGATATTGCTGATACTCTGGCACCCTGGGTCGAGATTACATATGCGGTGCAGGCTTCAGTGAACCGCTGATACCCAAGCTGCCCGTAATTTCACCTCGCACATCGGGGTATCGCATATACGGCGCCGGCAGTTCATAAAGTGCCATAAGTCGGATAAACTAGTGATGTCCAGAAATGTGCGTAAATACAAATTTCTGGAGTCGCCAGTGATTTACGGCACGTTAGAAACTGCCGGCACTAAGAAAATAAAAAAAAATGTAAAATCTCCCGTAAAAGTCTAACCGCCTCCCAAAAATAAACCCGACACGTAAAACCTCTATATCCGCCATCAAACCCACATCGGAAATAATAATAAAAGTATTAACCCCTAAACCGACAACCCCCCACAACGAAATATGCCTAATTAAACTATTAACCCCTAATCCTTCATTCACCCACATCGCAATCTACCTAATAAAAGTATTAACCCCTAAATCCACCATTAGACTGCAACATTAAAGGGACAGCTGGGAAACCACGGATGCTGTAAAGAAGAAATACTTCATATGTCCAGCTAAAGCATTTTTGCTATATCATTGCTAAAAGCCGGAGGTGAGCAGAATAGGACGGACATCCCCAACATAAGGGACACAGCACCTGAGAACAAGGCTGCCCCTTTTCCAAGGAGGCAGTGAGTGGTGAGTCACCTTTATTACATAATTTCATCTACAGTGGATTGTTACTGCTTCATTGGAATCTGAATGGTGGGAGGTGTTTTGGGGGGAAACACCGCCATCCTAGTGTATGTACATATATACACCTTATACAGTCTATTTGCACAGCAGCTTTTAACAACATACTATTGAACTGAATCTTCTGTCCTTACAGATTTTTTCATCTATTTACATAATACACACACCCAACCTATTTCCCCCCACTCTTTTCATGTCTAAATCCACCAACCCCAACAACGTAGACCTAATAAATGTATTAACCCCTAATCCGCCATTAACCCACATCGCAAAGTCCCTATTAACACTATTAACCGCTATTCCGCCATTCACACACATCGCAAAGTCCCTATTAAAACTATTAACCCCTAATCTGCCATTAACCCACATCGCAAAGTCCCTATTAAAACTATTAACCCCTAATCGACCATTAACCCACATCACAACAAACCTTATAAATCTATTAACCCCTAAACCTCCAAACCCACACAACGCAAATAACTAAATTACTAAGACCCCTAACCTAACACCCCCTAAATTAACCCCAATTACCTAAATTATAAAATACTACATTGCAAACAATTAAAATTAAAAAGCTAGCATTACTTACACATAAAAAAAACTAACGCCTAGATTTAGAGTTCTGCGTTAGCCGTCCAAACCAGCGTTAGGGGGTCCTAACTCTGGTTTTGGCCACCCGCTGGTATTTAGAGTCAGCCAGGAAAGGGTCGAAAGCTCACTTTCCAGCCGCGACTTTTCCATACCGCAGATCCCCTTACGTCAATTGCGTATCCTATCTTTTCAATGGGATCTTTCTAACGCTGGTATTTAGAGTCTTGGCTGAAGTGACCGTTAGAACTCTAATGACAAAACTTCAGCTGCAGAAAAAAGTCAGGAGTTAAGAGCTTTATGGGCTAACGCCGGTTCATAAAGCTCCTAACTACTGTGCTCTAAAGTACACTAACACCCATAAACTACCTATGTACCCCTAAACCGAGGTCCCCCCACATCGCTGCCACTCTAATAAAAATTTTTAACCCCTAATCTGCCGAACGCACACCGCCGCAACCTACATTATCCCTATGTACCCCTAATCTGCTGCCCCTAACATCGCCGACCCCTATATTATATTTATTACCCCCTAATCTGCCCCCCCCAACGTCGCCGCTACCTACCTACACTTCTTAACCCCTAATCTGCCGACCGGACCTCGCCGCCACTATAATAAATGTATTAACCCCTAAACCGCCTCACTCCCGCCTCAAAAACCCTATAATAAATTTTATTAACCCATAATCTGCCCTCCCTAACATCGCCGACACCTAACTTCAAGTATTAACCCCTAATCTGCCGAACGGACCTCGCCGCTACTATAATAAATGTATTAACCCCTAAAGCTAAGTCTAACTCTAACACTAACACCCCCATAAGTTAAATATAATTTTTATCTAACGAAATAAATGAACTCTTATTTAATAAATTAATCCTATTTAAAGCTAAATACTTTCCTGTAAAATAAACCCTAATATAGCTACAATATAACGAATAATTATATTGCAGCTATTTTAGCATTTATATTTATTTTACAGGCAACTTTGTATTTATTTTAACTAGGTACAATAGCTATTAAATAGTTAATAACTATTTAATAGCTACCTAGTTAAAATAATTACAAAATTACCTGTAAAATAAATCCTAACCTAAGTTACAATTAAACCTAACACTACACTATCAATAAATTAATTAACTAAACTACCTACAATTATCTACAATTAAATCAACTAAACTAAATTACAAAAAAAAAAAAACACTAAATTACAAAAAATAAAAAAAGATTACAAGAATTTAAAACTAATTACACATACTCTAAGCCCCCTAAAAAAATAACAAAGCCCCCCAATATAAAAAAATGCCCTACCCTATTCTAAAATAAAAAGTTAACAGCTCTTTTACCTTACCAGCCCTTAAAAGGGCCTTTTGCGGGGCATGCACCAAAGAAAACAGCTCTTTTGCCTTTAAATACACATACAATACACCCCCAACATTCCAACCCACCAACCACATACCCCTAATCTAACCCAAACACCCCTTAAAAAACCTAACACTAAGCCCCTGAAGATCTCCCTACCTTATCTTCACCACGCCGGGTATAACCGATCCGTCCAGAAGAGGGTCCGAAGTCTTCATCCTATCCGGCAAGAAGAGGTCTAGAAGAGGGTCCAAAGTCTTCATCCTATCCGGCAAGAAGATGACATCCGGACCGGTAGACATGTTCATCCAGACGGCGTCTTCTATCTTCATCCATCCGGCGCAGAGTGGGACCATCTTGAAGCAGCCGACGCGGATCCATCCTCTTCTTCCGACGAATGAAGTTACCTTTTAAGTGACGTCATCCAAGATGGCGTCCCTCGAATTCCGATTGGCTGATAGGATTCTATCAGCCAATCGGAATTAAGGTAGGAAAAATCTGATTGGCTGATTGAATCAGCCAATCAGATTCAAGTTCAATCCGATTGGCTGATTGGATAGTTAATAATTATTTAATAGCTATTGTACCTAGTTAAAATAAATACAAAGTTGCCTGTAAAATAAATATAAATGCTAAAATAGCTACAATATAATTATTTGTTATATTGTAGCTATATTAGGGTTTATTTTACAGGTAAGTATTTAGCTTTAAATAGGATTAATTTATTTAATAAGAGTTAATTTATTTCGTTAGATAAAAATTATATTTAACTTAGGGGGGTGTTAGTGTTAGGGTTAGACTTAGCTTTAGGGGTTAATACATTTATTATAGTAGCGGTGAGGTCCGTTCGGCAGATTAGGGGTTAATACTTGAAGTTAGGTGTCGGCGATGTTAGGGAGGGCAGATTAGGGGTTAATAAAATTTATTATAGGGTTTTTGAGGCGGGAGTGAGGCGGTTTAGGGGTTAATACATTTATTATAGTGGCGGCGAGGTCCGGGCGGCAGATTAGGGGTTAAGAAGTGTAGGTAGGTAGCGGCGACGTTGGGGGGGGGGCAGATTAGGGGGTAATAAATATAATATAGGGGTCGGCGATGTTAGGGGCAGCAGATTAGGGGTACATAGGGATAATGTAGGTTGTGGCGGTGTACGGAGCGGCAGATTAGGGGTTAATAATAAAATGCAGGGGTCAGCGACAGCGGGGGCGGCAGATTAGGGGTTAATAAGTGTAAGGTTAGGGGTGTTTAGACTCGGGGTACATGTTAGGGTGTTAGGTGCAGACTTAGGAAGTGTTTCCCCATAGGAAACAATGGGGCTACGTTAGGAGCTGAAAGCTGCTTTTTTGCAGGTGTTAGGTTTTTTTTCAGCTCAAACTGCCCCATTGTTTCCTATGGGGATATCGTGCACGAGCACGTTTTTGAAGCTGGCCGCGTCCGTAAGCAACGCTGGTATTTAGAGTTGCAGTGGCGGTAAATATGCCTGTACGCTCCCTTTTTGGAGCCTAACGCAGCCCTTCAGAGAACTCTAAATACCAGCGTTGTTTAAAAGGTACGGGGTAAAAAAAACACGCGTAGCTAACGCACCCCTTCTAACGCAAAACTCTAAATCTAGGCGTAAAATTAAATTAATCTAAGATTACAAAAAATTAAAAATTCTAACATTACATAAAATAATCAACCAAATTTTAAAAAAAATTAAACCTAATCCCTATGAAAATAAAAAAGCCCCTCCAAAATAAAAACACCCCCTAATTTAATCCTAAACTCTCAATAGCCCTTAAAAGGGACTTTTGTAGGGCATTGCCCTTAGTTAAACAGTTCTTTTACCTTAAAAAAATACTAAGTCCCCCCTCTAACAGTAAAACCCCCCACCCACCAAACCCCCAAAATAGAAAAACCTAACACTAAAAAATCCTAAACTACCCATTCCCCCTAAAGGGGCATTTGTATGGGCATTGCCCTTAAAAGGGCCTTCAGCTCTTTTACTGTCCTTAAAAGGGCATTCAGCTCTTTTTTCAAAGGCCCATTAAAACTCTAATCTTAAAAACAAAAAACACCCTAAGTCTAACCCCCAGATAGGTACTCACGGTTCCTGAAGTCCGGCAGTGAAGTCTTCTTTCAAGCGGTGTTATATTCTATCTTCTTCCAGGATCAAGCTGGCGCGGAACTGAAGACCGGCTACGGCGGAACTGAAGACCGGTGACCGCGGAGCCATGAAGCGTGGAGATCCTCTTCGTACGATCACCGCCACACACTGAGAATTTAATTCAAGGTACGCGTTTAAATATGGGGTACCTTGAATTCCTATTGGCTGATTTGAGTCTTCAAATTCAAATCAGCCAATAAGATGAGAGCTACTGAAATCCTATTGGCTGTTCAAATAGCAATTTAAGAATACATTTACTGAGAATGTTAAGGGTTACTGCCAAATAACACCCCAATATGACTTCATCAACATCATTTGAGTACAGTGATACCACCCATGTATAGGTGTGTCGGGTTCTCTGGGGACTAAAAGGCCTTATTTTTAGGGGGTGCATTCCAGTTTTCCAAGCTGGAATTTTCACATCTGTCATCATGCACCCATGTCCTATTTGGGACATTTCTGAAGCCAAACTTTTGGGTAGTCATTTTTTTGTGTTATTTTTCACACACTTGCGGCTAGATTACGAGTTTTTGTCGGTAAAAACCTGCGTGGCTAACGCTCCTTTTTTTTCCAGCACTTACTTTAAACAACGCTGGTATTACGAGTTTTCTGAATGGCTGCGTTAGCCTCAGAAAAGTGAGTGTTGAGCAAAATTTAGCTCCACTTCTCACCTCAATACCAGCGTTGCTTACGGTAGCGGTAAGCTGGAAAAAACGTGCTTGTACAGGATACAATGGGGCTGAGCTGGGTGAAAAAAAAACTAACACCTGCAAAAAAGCAGCGTTCAGCTCTTAACGCAGCCCCATTGTTTCCTATGGGGAAACACTTTCTAAGTCTACACCTTACACCCTAACATGAACCCCGAGTCTAAACACCCCTAACCTTACACTTATTAACCCCTAATCTGCCTCCCCCGACATCGCCGACACCTGCATAATATTATTAACCCCTAATCTGCCGACCGGACACCGCCGCCACCTACATTATACCTATGAACCCCTAATCTGCTGCCCCTAACATCGCCGACACCTACATTATATTTATTAAACCCTAATCCCCCCCCCCCCAACGTTGCCGCCACCTACCTACAATTATTAACCCCTAATCTGCCGCCCCCAACGTCGCCGCTACTATAATAAAGTTATTAACCCCTAAACCTAATTCTAACCCTAACACCCCCGAAGTTAAATCTATTTTTAATAAAACTAAATAAAATTTCTAAAATTAAATAAATAATTCTTATTTAAAACTAAATACTTACCTATAAAATAAACCCTTATATAGCTACAATATAACTAATAGTTACATTGTAGCTATTTTAGGATTTATTTTTATTTTACCGGCAACTTTGTAATTATTTTCACTAGGTACAATAGCTATTAAATAGTTAATAACTATTTAATAGCTACCTAGTTAAAAAAAATTACTAAATTACCTGTAAAATAAATCCTAACCTAAGTTACAAATACACCTAACACTACACTATCAATAAATTAATTAAATAAATTAACTACAATTATCTAAACTCAAATACAATTAAATAAACTAAACTATAGTACAAAAAAACCCACTAAATTACAAAAAATAAAAAAATATTACAAGAATTTTAATCTAATTACACCTAATCTATGCCCCCTAATAAAATAAAAAAGCCCCCCAAAATAATAAAATTCCCTACCCTATACTAAATTACAAAAGTAATTAGCTCTTTTACCAGCCCTTGAAAAGGCTTTTTGCAGGGTATTGCCCCAAAGTAATCAGCTCTTTTACCTGTAAAAAAAAATACAAGACCCCCCCAACATTAAAACCCACCACCCACACACCCCTACTCTAAAACCCACCCGATCCCCCCTTAAAAAAAACTAACACCCTACCTTGAGCCGTGTTCACCCAGCCGGGCACCGATGGGCCAGAAGAGGACATCCGGACCGGCAGACATCTTCATCCAGACTGCATCTTCTATCTTCATCCTTCCGGAGCGGAGCCATCTTCTATCCAGCCGACGCGGAGCCATCCTCTTCTTCCAATGTCCTAAAGCAGAATGAAGGTTCCTTTAAATGACGTCATCCAAGATGGCGTCCCTCAAATTCCGATTGGCTGATAGGATTATATCAGCCAATCGGAATTAAGGTAGGAAAAAATCGGTTGGTTGATTTAATCAGCCAATCGGATTGAAGTTCAATCCGATTGGCTGAATGGATGAGCCAATAGAATTGACCTCGCATTCTATTGGCTCATCCAATCAGCCAATCGGATTGAACTTCAATCAATCAGATTTTTCCTACCTTAATTCATGGGACGCCATCTTGGATGACGTCATTTAAAGGAACCTTCATTCTGCTTTAGGACATCGGAAGAAGAGGATGGCTCAGCGTCGGCTGGATAGAAGATGGCTCCACTCCGGAAGGATGAAGATAGAAGATGCCGCCTGAATGAAGATGTCTGCCGGTCCGGATGTCCTCTTCTGCCCGGATAGGATAAAGACTTCTGCCGGTCCGGATGTCCTCTTCTGGCCCATCGGTGCCCGACTGGGTGAACACGGCTCAAGGTAGGGTGATCTTCAGGGGGGTAGTGTTAGGTTTTTTAAAGGGGGGATCGGGTGGGTTTTAGAGTAGGGATGTGTGGGTGGTGGGTTTTAATGTTGGGGGGGGTCTTGTATTTTTTTTACAGGTAAAAGAGCTGATTACTTTGGGGCAATGCCCCGCAAAAAGCCCTTTTAAGGGCTGGTAAAAGAGTTGATTACTTTTGTAATTTAGTATAGGGTAGGGAATTTTATTGTGGGGGCTTTTTTTATTTTATTAGGGTATTAGGGGGCTTAGATTAGGTGTAATTAGATTAAAATTCTTTTAATATTTTTTTATTTTTTGTAATTTAGTGTTTGTTTGTTTTTGTACTATAGTTTAGTTTATTTAATTGTTTTTGAGTTTAGATAATTGTAGTTAATGTATTTAATTAATTTATTGATAGTGTAGTGTTAGGTGTATTTGTAACTTAGGTTAGGATTTATTTTACAGGTAATTTTGTAGTTATTAACTATTTAATAGCTATTAGAACTAGTTAAAATAAATACAAAGTTGCCTGTAAAATAAATATAAATCCTAAAATAGCTACCATGTAACTATTAGTTATATTGTAGCTATATTAGGGTTTGTTTTATAGGTAAGTATTTAGTTTTAAATAGGATTAATTTATTTGGTTTTAGAAATTTTATTTAGATTTATTTAAATTATATTTAACTTAGGGGGGGTTAGGGTTAGGGTTAGACTTAGGTTTAGGGGTTAATAACTTTATTATAGTAGAGGCGACGTTGAGGGCGGGAGATTAGGGGTTAATAATTGTAGGTGTGGGGCAGATTAGGGGTTAATAAAATTTATTATAGTGTTTGCGAGGCGGGAGTGCGGAGGTTTAGGGGTTAATACATTTATTATAGTGGCGGCGATGTCCGATCGGCAGATTAGGGGTTAATAAGTGTAGGTAGGTGGCGGCGACGTTGGGGGGGGGGGGCAGATTAGGGGTTAATAAATATAATATAGGTATCGGCGATGTTAGGGACAGCAGATTAGGGGTTCATAGGTTTAATTTAGGTGGTGGCGATGTCCGGTCGGCAGATTAGGGGTTAAATAATTTTATTATAGTGTTTGCAATGTGGGGGGGCCTCGGTTTAGGGGTTAATAGGTAGTTTATGGGTGTTAGTGTACTTTGTAGCACTGTAGTGAAGAGCTTTATGATCCAGCGTAAGCCCATAAAACTCTTAACTACTGACTTTTTATGCGGTAGGAGTCTTGGAGGTAGAGGCTGTACCGCTCACTTCTTCCAAGACTCGTAATACCAGCGTTAGGCAAATCCCATTAAAAAGATAGGATACGCAATTGACGTAAGGGGATTTGCGGTAGACAAAAGTCGCGGAAGAAAAGTGAGCGGTAGACCCTTTCCTGCCTGACTCGTAATACCAGCTGGCGTTAAAAAGCAGCGTTAGGGCCCCTTAACGCTGCTTTTTAAGGCTAACGCAGAACTCGTAATCTAGGCGTTTGTACTTTAGGCATGGATTCTCAGTTCCTGTTATGTGTTCTTGAAAAAAAACCACCTTAATATGTGTTCAACAACATCTAAGAACAGTGATACCACCCATGAATAGGTTTGTTGGGTTCTCAGGGGGCTAAAAGACCTTATTTTTAGGGGCGCATTCCAGTTTTTCAACTTGGAATTTTCACATCCCATGCACCCATGTCCTATTTGGGACATTTCTGAAGCCGGACTATGTAATTTACCCCCATCAAACCATATATTTTTGAAAAGTAGACACCCTAGGGTATTTGAAATGCTGGTATTTTAACACTTTCCATGCACTAATTCAACCACCAGTCTTTGTCAACTATTAGGCAGTCATATTTTTTTTTGTTATTTTTCACACACATTGTACTTTAGGCATGTATTCTCAGCTCCTGTTATATTTTACTGCCAAAGAGGACCCAATGGGGCCTATTTATCAAAGGTCTTGCGGACCTGATCCGACAGTGCGGATCAGGTCCGCAAGACCTCGCTGAATGCAGAGAGCAATACGCCGCCCCCTGCAGACTCGCGGCCAGCAGTGGGGTGTCAATCCGGCGATTCCTGTCCTTCTGCTCAGAGCAGATGGATAGGGTTCTGGAGCAGCAGTCTTTAGTTACTGCTTCATAACTGCTGTTTCTGGCGAGTCTGAAGACTCGCCAGAAACACGGGCCCACAAGCTCCGTTCGGAGTTGATAAATGGGCCCCAATATGTGTTCACCAACATCTCCTGAGTACAGTGATACCACCTATGCAGAGGTTTGTTGGCTTGTTTCGGGGGTGCAATGCCAAACGTCTGACGTGTTTGTGATTGTTTTTCAAATTTAACATATCTTCTTTGCCTATTGTCTATTTGCAGGCCTTTTTATTTGCTTGCCATGAATGTGCATATATTTGAAAAGTTGACACACCAAGGTTTTGTATATGGAGTGCTTTGATGCCTCCAGGTTGTTTTCTGCAAGACCTCCTGAGTACACCTATGCCCCCCATGCATAGGTTTGCCAGGATTTTGGGAAGGTTCATTTACAATTGTATGACTTGTAATTTGAGTTGAAAGTGAGAGTATTTCTTCTGATAGGCCTATCTTTAGTTTGGGGCCTATTGCATACCTCAGTTTTATTTATTGCCATGAAAGTGTATATATTTGAAACGTTGACACCCCAAGGTATTGTATATGGAGTGCTTTGATGCAACCGTTTTAGCCAAAAAAATTGGAGAAAGTGTATGGTGGTCATTTTTCAATTTTCATTTTTACTCACACATTGCTTTTTGACTATGATTTAGGAGAGCTTGTTGTAAGTTATTGCAAGAAAACACTCCAGGTTGTTTTCTGCAAGACCCCCTGAGTACACCGATGCCCCCCATGCATAGTTTTGACAGGGGTTTTAGTAAAATACAGAACCAATTTGAGAACTTATAAAAAATAGAACAGTGAAATGTAAAAATCTGGCACAGTAAAAGTAAAAAACAAACAAACTCAGTAACAGTAAACATAACCAAACCCACTCACCCCTAAAAAAACAACATCAAACGTAAGAAAATAAAAAAAATTGTCAGTGTCTGATACCGCTAAAACAGTACACAATGCAGAGTCCAGGTTGTCCAGGGCAATCAGGACAGTAAAAGGTGGTATACCTTCTCTGCCCCCTCTTGGTACAGACTCTGCATTTTTTTTTTGAGATTTCTGCTTTGCAGCAGTAGGAGGGATTTTAAAAATAAAATGAGTAGCTCCAACTCTGCTCTCTCCCATCACCGCCCGGGGAGCATGTGCATCTTGGTACAAAATCCCCAAAATAATCTGCAGCCGAAACTGTAAAAAAGTCAGTTTCATTCTTGGGTGTGCTTTTTTGAACAATAAAAAAAGCATTGTTGGTTGCAATCTGCATTAAGTAAATTGCAACCTTTTTGTACCAGGCTGTTGTCCTCCGCATAACTAGGTAGGGCTGCAGCAGCTGATTTGCCAGATCAACCCCACCCATATGATCGTTATAAGCCTTGATGCACACTGGCTTCCTTATGCTCTCAGTTCTGCCACGTACAGAGACCTCCACAGTCCTCTCATTGTGGGCGGTGGTCAGAAGGTACACATTCTTCTTGTCCCTGTAGTTAAGTGCCAACAGCTCCTCTTGGCTCAGGGCTGAGGTCTCCCCCCTTTGTAGCTGGGTGCATGCAAGTTGTCCTCGGAAACCTGGGCAGTTCTTTTTAATTGTATCAAAAGCTACAGTATCAAAGCAATACAGTATTTTGAACAAAAGGACACTTACCTAAATACAAGTGGTATCCTTTGTTCATTAGGGGTAATATCAGGTCCCAGACAATCTTTCCAGTGGTTCCCATATGTTCTTGGCAACCTGGAGGGTCAAGGTGGCTATCCTTTCTCTCATAAACCCGGAAGTCCTGAATATACCCAGTCTCGCTCTTACAGAGCTTATACACCTTTACTCCATATCTGGAGCGCTTGGAAGGAATATACTGCTTGAATACCAGCCTTTCCTTCTATTTCATTAGGTATTCATCCACACATATATTCCTTCCAGTTGTATAAGCCTCTGCAAACCTGGCAGCAAAGTGGGTAATCAGTGGGCGGATTTTATACAGCCTGTCAAACTGGGGATGCTCCCAAGGGGGGCACAGGCTGTCGCTGAAGTGCATGAAATGTAGAATAATTTCATACCTCTTCCTCGACATACTCTGGGAGAAAATGGGGGTAGAGCATATGGGGCTACTGCTCCAGTAGGAGCGGATGCAGGGTTTCTTTATGATGCCCATCAGCATAGTCAATGCCCAGAAGTTTTTAAATTCTGGCACATTGATGGGGGCCCATTGCTGCTTTGCCAAATATGAGTCAGGCTTTACAGCATGGAACTGATGGGCATATAAATTAGTTTGGCGACAATGTTCCCCAATACATTATTGCCCAGAAACGCCTCCATAAACTGCTGGGGGCTAAATCCTGCCACATCCACATTGATGCCAGGATATGCAATAGCAGCTGGAGCAACACGTCTCCTTCTGGCAGGGGGAAAAGCAGCCACAGATACATCACTATCAGTTGAGACTGTATCTAATGATGCATCTGAGCATATGGCAGGGTCAAAATTGTGGTCTGAGTCCGACATAGAGGCGTCTGACTCTGACGCAAGGAAGGCATATGCCTCCTCAGCACTATATGTTCTCTGTGACATGATTTATTTTTATCTGTCACAGAGAAAAAAATTACTAAAAAAAAATCAACCCTAAATTTAAATTAACTAAATGGCTCTGAAAAGAGCCTTTGGGTCTCACAAAAAAAATTACTAAAAAAAAAAAAATGAACCCCTAAAAAAATGCACAGAGCAAAAAAAGTGCTTTTGTGCAAGAGCCAGTGATTTATAGTGATCACTGGAAAGCAAGCTAGGGGTTAATTACTAAAAAAAATCAACACACAATTTAAATTAACTTAATGGTTTTGGAAAGAGCCTTTGGGTCTCACAAAAATTAATATAACTAACTAAATCTCTCTCTCGATCTCTTTCTCTCGATCTCTCTCTCACTCTCAATCTCTCTCAATCTCTCTCGATCTCTCTCTTGATCTATCTCGATCTCTCTCCCCAAAGATCAATATCTATCTATCTCTCTCTCTATCTCTCTCTCTTGATATCTCTCTCTCTATCTCTCTCTCTTGATATCTCTCTCTCTCTCTCTCTCTCTCTCTTGATATCTCTCTCTCTCTTGATATCTCTCTCTCTATCTCTCTCTGTAGATCTCTCTCTCGATCTCTCTCTGTCAATCTCTCTTTCTCACTGTCGATCTCTCTCTCTCTCCCCACAGATCGATCTCTCTCTCTCCCTACAGATCGATCTCTCTCTCTCTCCCCACAGATCGATCTCTCTCTCTCCCCACAGATCGATCTCTCTCTCTCTCTCTCCCCACAGATCGATCTCTCTCTCTCCCCACAGATTGATCTCTCTCTCCCCACAGATTGATCTCTCTCTCCCCACAGATTGATCTCTCTCTCTCCCCACAGATTGATCTCTCTCTCTCCCCACAGATTGATCTCTCTCTCTCCCCACAGATTGATCTCTCTCTCTCCCCACAGATTGATCTCTCTCCCCACAGATTGATCTCTCTCTCTCCCCACAGATTGATCTCTCTCTCTCCCCACAGATTGATCTCTCTCTCTCCCCACAGATTGATCTCTCTCTCTCCCCACAGATTGATCTCTCTCGATCTCTCTCAATCCTCGATCTCTCCCTATCCTCAATCTCTCCCCCTCTCTCTCTCTCTGTCTCTCTCCCCTCCCTCTCTCTCTATCTCTCCCCCTCTCTCTCTCTCTCCCCCCTCTCTCGATCTCTCTTGATCTCTCTCTCAATCTCTCGATCTCTTTCGATCTCTCTCTCAATCTCTCGATCTCTTTCGATCTCTCTCTCTCTCTCTCTCTTGATCTCTCTCGATCTCGATATCTCTCTCTCTGTTAATCTCTCTCTCTCGATCTCTCTCTCCCCACAGATCGATCTCTCTCTCCCCACAGATCGATCTCTCTCTCTCTCTCCCCACAGATCGATCTCTCTCTCTCTCCCCACAGATCGATCTCTCTCTCTCTCCCCACAGATCGATCTCTCTCTCTCCACAGATCGATCTCTCTCTCTCCACAGATCGATCTCTCTCTCTCTCTCCACAGATCGATCTCTCTCTCTCCACAGATCGATCTCTCTCTCTCCACAGATCGATCTCTCTCTCTCCACAGATCGATCTCTCTCTCCCCATAGATCGATCTCTCTCTCCCCACAGATCGATCTCTCTCTTTCTCCCCACAGATCGATCTCTCTCTTTCTCCCCACAGATCGATCTCTCTCTCCCCCCACAGATCTCTCTCTCTCCCCCCACAGATCGATCTAACTCTTTCTCTCTCTCTCTCTATCTCCCGACAGATCGATCTCTCTCTTTCTTTCTTTCTCTCTCCCCACAGATCTATCTCTCTCCCCACAGATTGATCTCTCTCTATCTCCCCACAGATCTCTCTCTCTCCCCACAGATCTCTCTCTCCCCACAGATCGATCTCTCTCGAACTTTCTCGATCTCTCTCTCCCCCCACAGATTGATCTCTCTCGATCTCTCTCGAACTCTATCTCGATCTCTCTCGATCTCTCTCAATCTCTCTCCCCCCTCTCTATCTCTCTCTCTCCCCCTCTCTATCTCTCTCTCTCTCTCTCTCCCCCCTCTCTCTTTATCTCTCTCCCCCGATCTCTCTCGATCTCTCTATCTCTCTCCCCCCTCTCTCTCTCTTTCTCACCCCCCTCTCTCTCTCTCCCCCCTCTCTCTCTCTCTCTCTTGATCTCTCTCGATCTCTCTCGATCTCTCCCCCTCTCTCTCTCCCCCTCTCTCTCTCCCCCTCTCTCTCTCCCCCTCTCTCTCCCCCCTCTCTCTCCTCCCCCCTCTCTCTCTCCTGATCTCTCTATCTCTCCCTCTCGATCTCTCGATCTCAATATCTCTCTTGATCTCTCTCAATCTCTATATCTCTCTCTCTCGAGTTCTCTCTCTCAATCTCTCTCTCTCTCTATCTCTTGATCTCTCTCTTGATATCCCTCTTGCTGTCTCTCTCTTGATATCTCTATCTCTCGATATCTCTCTCTCTCGATATTTCTCTCTCTCTCGATATCTCTCTGTCGATCTCGATCTTGATCTCTCTCTCTGACGATCTCTCTCTCTCTGTCGATTCTCTCTCTCTATCTCTCTCTCTGTCGATCTCTCTCTCCCCACAGATTGATCTCTCTCCCCACAGATTGATCTCTCTCCCCACAGATTGATCTCTCTCCCCACAGATTGATCTCTCTCCCCACAGATTGATCTCACTCCCCACAGATTGATCTCTCTCTCTCTCCCCACAGATTGATCTCTCTCTCTCTCCCCACAAATTGATCTCTCTCTCTCTCCCCACAGATCGATCTCTCTCGATCTTGATCTCTCTCGATCCTCTCTCTCTCCCCCCACTGATCGATCTCTCTCGATCTTGATCTATCTCTCTCTCTGTCTCTCCCCCCCACAGATCGATCTCCCTTGATCTCTCTCGATCCTAGATATCTCTCGATCTCTCTCCCCCCCTCTCTCTCCCATCCTCTCTCTCTCTCTCCTCCCTCTCTCTCCCACCCTCTCTCTATCTATCTCTCTCTATCCCCCCTCTCTCTCCCCCCTCTCTCTCGATCTCTCAGTCTCTCTCTCGATCGCTCTCTCTCTATCTCTCACTCTCGATTTATTGTCTTTGAGATATCTTTTACTCGCAATGGGGTAATTTATGTTTTTTTGATCTCTCTCGATCTCTCTATCTCGATCTCTCTAACTCTCTATCTAACTAGCGCTCAATCTCTCTCAATCTCGATCTCTCTCTCTCAATCTCGATCTCTCGATCTCTCTCTCCCCCTCAGATCGATATCTTTCGATCCTCGATCTCTCTCTCTCTCTCCCCCCACAGATCGATCTCTCTCGATCTCTCTCTCCCCCCTCTCTCTCTCTCTCCCTCTCTCTCTCTCTCTCCCTCTCTCTCTCTCTCTCTCCTCCCCACTCTCTCTCTGTCGATCTCTCTCTCGATCAATCTCTCGATCTCTCTCTCCAGCTCTCTCAATCTCTATCTCTCTATCTCTCTATCTCTCCCTCTCGATCTTGAGATCTCGATATCTCTCTTGCTCTCTCTCTCTCAATCTCTCTCTCGCTCTCTCTCTTGATCTCTCTCTTGATATCCCTCTTGCTGTCTCTCTCTTGCTGTCTCTCTCTTGATATCTCTCTCTTGATATCTCTCTCTTGATATCTCTATCTCTCTCTTGATATCTCTCTCTCGATATCTCTCTCTCTCGATATTTCTCTCTATCGATATCTCTCTGTTGATTTCGATCTTGATCTCTCTCTCTTTCTGTCAATCTCTCTCTGTTGATCTCTCACTCTCTGACGATCTCTCTCTCTCTCTGTCGATCTCTCTCTGTTGATCTCTCTCTCCCCACAGATTGATCTCTCTCTCTCCCCACAGATTGATCTCTCTCTCCCCACAGATTGATCTCTCTCTCCCCACAGATTGATCTCTCACTCTCCCCACAGATTGATCTCTCTCTCTCCCCACAGATCGATCTCTCTCGATCTTGATCTCTCTCGATCCCCTCTCTCTCTCTGCCCCCACAGATCGATCTCTCTCGATCTTGATCTATCTCTCCCCCCACAGATCGATCTCCCTCTATCTCTCTTGATCTCTCTCCCCCCCTCTCTCTCCCATCCTCTCTCTCTCTCCTCCCTCTCTCTCCCACCCTCTATCGCTCTCTCTCCCCCCTCTCTATCTCTCTCTCCCCCCCTATCTCTCTCTCGATCTCTCTCGAACACTCTCGAGATCTCTCTCTCGTTTTATTGTCTTTGAGATATCTTTCGATCTCTCTCGATCACTCTCTCTCTCTCGATCACTCTCTCTCGATCTCTCTCTCTCTCGATCACTCTCTCTGGATCACTCTCTCGATCTCTCTCGATTTATTGTCTTTGAGATATCTTTTACTTGCAATGGGGTAATTTATGTATATTTGATCTCTCTCGATCTCTAACTCTCTCTCTAACTAGCGCTCGATCTCTCTCTCTCTCTTGATATCTCTCTCAATCTTTCTCTCTCGATCTCTCTCTCGATCCTCGATCTCTCTCTCTCCCCCACAGATCGACCTCTCTCGATCTCTCTCTCTCTCTCTCTCTCTCTCTCTCGATATCTCTCTCAATCTTTCTCTCTCATTATCTCTCGATCCTCGATCTCTCTTTCTCTCCCCCCACAGATCGATCCCTCTCGATCTCTCTCCCCCCCCTCTCTCTCTCTCTCTCTCTCTCTCTCTCCTCCCCCCTCTCTCTCAATCTCTCTATCAATCAATCTCTCGATCTCTCTCTCTCCAGCTCTCTCTCTCAATCTCTCTCTCTCAATCTCTCTCTCTCAATCTCTCTCTCGATCTCTACCTCTCGATCTTGAGATCTCTCCCTCTCGATCTCTCCCTCTCGATCTCTCCCTCTCGATCTCTCCCTCTCGATCTCGATATCTCTCTTGATCTCTCTCAATCTCGATATCTCTCTCTCTGTATCTCTCTCTCGCTCTCTCTCTCTCTATCTCTTGATCTCTCTCTTGATATCCCTCTTGCTATCTCTCTCTTGCTGTCTCTCTCTTGATATCTCTCTCTCGATATCTCTCTCTTGATATCTCTCTCTCAATATCTCTCTCTCTATATATCTCTCTCTCGATATTTCTCTCTCTCGATATCTCTCTGTCGATCCTAATCTCTCTCTCTCTCTCTGTCAATCTCTCTCTGTTGATTCTCTCTCTCTGTCGATCTCTCTCTCTGTCGATCTCTCTCTCTTTCTGTCGATCTCTCTCTCTCTCTCTGTCGATCTCTCTCTCTCTCTGTCGATCTCTCTCTCCCCACAGATTGATCTCTCTCTCTCTTCCCACAGATTGATCTCTCTCTCCCCACAGATAGATCTCTCTCTCCCCACAGATAGATCTCTCTCTCCCCACAGATTGATCTCTCTCTCTCCCCACAGATTGATCTCTCTTTCTCTCCCCACAGATCAATCTCTCTCGATCTTGATCTATCTCTCTCTCTCTCCCCCCACAGATCGATCTCCCTCAATCTCTCTCGATCCTTGATCTCTCTCCCCTCCTCTCTCTCTCTTTCCCACCCTCTCTCTATCTCTCTCTCTCTCTCCCCACTCTCCCCCCTCTATCTCTCCCCCCCCCCCCTCTCTCGATCTCTCTATCTCTCAATCTCTCTCTAACTCTCTCGAAATCACTCTCTCTCGAGATCGCTCTCTCTCGATCTCTCTCTCTCTTGATTTATTGTCTTTGAGATATCTTTTACTTGCAATAGGGTAATTTATGTATTTTTGAAGGCCAATACTTACTTTGTATATGACATGGCTGAGCACATCTCAAGAACAGTGATACATGGCCATTAACTCTGCCTTCCAATGTTTTTGTATTCTGCTGCATACATCACTATATAAAATCATCCGCAGTCTCATAAATAGTTTTATGTGGCTGGCTTCTGAGTATACAATTGTATAGCGTCAAATAAATTTGTCAGCCACTGGTGTAAGAACACTTATATTTACTCATTATTGGTGATAAGAATACTGTTATAGTCACTCATTACTGGTTGTAAGAATACTGTTATATTCACTCATTATTGGTTGTAAGACTACTGTTATAGTCTCTCATTATTGGTTGTAAGAATACTGTTACATTCACTCATTATTGGTTGTAAGAATACTGTTATATTCACTCATTATTGGTGATAAGAATACTGTTATATTCACTCATTATTGGTTGTAAGAATACTGTTACATTCACTCATTATTGGTTGTAAGAATACTGTTATATTCACTCATTATTGGTGATAAGAATACTGTTATATTCACTCATTATTGGTTGTAAGAATACTGTTATATTCACTCATTTTTGGTTGTATGAACACTGTTATATTTTATTTATATTTTAAATAAAGATAGCAAGAGAATGAAGAAAAAATTATAATAGGTGTAAATCAGAAAGTTGCTTAAAATTGCATGCTCTATCTGAATCATAAAATAAACATTTGTGTTTCATATCTCTTTAATGCAGTGCTTGATAAATCTGTTTAAAAGTTAGGAGCCAGTAGGAATATTTAGGGGACAAATATACTTTTAGGAGCCAGACAGGTATTTGTATATAGATATATGGAGATTATTTAGGAGCCAGTGGCTCCCTAGCTCCTGGGTTTGTTGAGCCCTGCTTTAATGAATATAACAGTGTTCTTGCAACCAATAATGGGTGAATATAATCTTAATCATTAAATAAAGAATTTTGGTTTAGTATCGTTTACCCCAAGGCACTTTAATTTTGTAGCACTGACAGTTCTCTTCAAACAGAGCTGTGCTCTGGCTGCACAATGTAAGTTTTCCATAACACAGTTCATCCAGAGCAAAGTGCTTTTCGAAGTGAACAGTCAAATATGCAGTAGCTTTTCCCAATCTGCAAAGCTGTTTGTTCTGAATGTAAGACGTTCGTATGAGCATTGCATCTTTTTTTTATTGCTACATTGCTATATTAGACCAAGAGAAAAGGAAACAAATTTATTCAAGAGACATTTTACAATATCTTTTTTTTGTTTGCAGCTAATTTGCAATGCAATTTTCAACTACTGCACTATATTATAAAATGTGCTTTATTCTTTAGTTACCCAACACATTGCAATTGAACTGGTGCCTTAGTGTAACTGCCTAATTTAAAATTTAATTTATTTAAAAATGACCTGCAGAAAAATTTTCACAAAAAAAATTCTCATCGCCAAAAGTGAAGAAAACTTCTGCCTCTGGGATCGTTTAACTGTTTGTTATTTTACATTGAATTGTAGTTGGATTCCCAGATTGGTCATTTAATTGGAAGCAGCCAGTCAGGAGTTGGACAGCAACAGAGAGATGGGGAATACTGATGCCTACCAAGCTTATAGCACAAATTGCATACGGTCTGTGTTACCATGCAGCATTCTTAAATTATCTACTATGATTTGCTTTATTTGTGTAATGCTAGTTGTTGTGTTTTCCTTTGTCAATCATCCCCTCCCTTCTAGTTCCTCCCACTTATGATACTGTAGACTGTACTATTTATTTTTTTGTTTTTCATTTATAAAATGTTGTGCCTGTGTGTATTTTATTGGTGATAGTAGAGTGTGTTAAAATGACCACAATTTTGACCACCAGCGTTTTCTTCTCACAAACTCCAATCATACAGATTTGGCCGAAACTTTTTCATTTATAAAATGTTGTGCCTGTGTGTATTTTATTGGTGATAGTAGAGTGTGTTAAAATGACCACAATTTTGACCACCAGTGTTTTCTTCTCACAAACTCCAATCATACAGATTTGGCCGAAACTTGCTACCATTCCATTTTTTTTAAAAAAACCACACAATTTTCTTTGAACTAAGTTAAAATTGATAAAATAATTTAGTATTCATCATTCTTTATTTCAAATGTAACAGAACAGAAACTTCACTTTCAATTTATGACTTCACATATTAGTTTAAACAGTGAAAACAATGAGAATGTCTGGGACAAAAATATTGGTACTCTTAACCTAATATTTCATAGCACAGCTTTTGGAGAAGATAACTGCAATCAAGCCCTTTCTGCAGCTCTGAATACAATTTCTTCTACTAGATACGACGAGTCCACGGATTCATCCTTACTTGTGGGATATTATCCTCCTGCTAACAGGAAGTGGCAAAGAGCACCACAGCAGAGCTGTATATATAGCTCCTCCCTTCTCTCCACCCCCAGTCATTCTCTTTGCCTATACTAGTAATAGGAAGAGGTAAAGTGAAAGAGGTGTTAAAATGATAGTTTTTATTTTCTTCAAGCAAGACTTTTTTATTTTAAATGGTACCGGTGAGTGCTATTTTTCCTCAGGCAGCATATGGAGGAAGATTTCTGCCTGGAGGTTGATGATCTTAGCAGTTGTCACTAAGATCCAGATGAGTTCCCACAGAATGGCTGAGGAGTACTAGAGAAGTTTCAGTGTGGGGAACGTTTTTCATGCTACAAGCATTGAGGTATGTCCAGTCATTTATTTCTGAAGAGACTGTGATATTTCAGAACAGGCTGACATAGTTCCCAAGAGGGAAGGGGTAAGCAGTAAACCTATAGATAAGAAGGGGTATTACTGGAGACCTGTGTATGAATTGTTATGGGCTAAATGCAGCAAGAAAATGTGATGGCAGCATGTTTAGATACTGGGGCAGCATAACGTTTTTATTGGCAAACGGTTTTATATTCACTGTTGCTGGGCATTGTGCTGGGGGTTTTCACATGGCTTTAATGTATATTTGGGATACTTAAACCCACATGGCTAATTTCTATACCGCTTCCTTGCGGTTTTTTTAGGCTGAGAGTACATCGCATATGATGGGCGGGGCCTAATTTTCGCACCTCAGATGCACAGTTGATCTTCACAAGAAGGCAGCAAACTTCAGCTTCGGTTGGGCCCAAACTGAGAAATAGGCTAACGGAGTCATAGTGAGACTTGTCAGACCCCTGAGGGCAGGTAGGCGCCACAGCAGAGCTGTGGCGAAGTGCAGGGGGTTGTTTAGTTATTTTTCATAACGTTTTTTCTTATAGGGGGTTAATTTGTCCCTTACTTGTGGTGCAATATTAGGCTACAATATAAGAAGGATATATGCTAAAATTGTGAGCGTTATAGCATTTTGAGGCAGATTTGGAAAGATTGTGCACTTTTTTACTTCTTAAAGGCGCAGTACCGTTTTTCAAACTTGGTGTTTTTTTCAATAAATAAAGTGTTTTCAACACTTTTTGTGGTTATTACTAGCCTGTTCAACATGTCTGACATTGAGGAAAGTCAATGTTCTATGTGTTTAGAAGCTATTGTGGAACCCCCACTTACATTGTGTCCCTCTTGTACTAAAAGGGCCTTACATTGCAAAGAACATATTTTAGGTGATAAAAGCATGTCTAAGGATGATTCTCAGTCTGAAGAAAATCAGGTTATGCCATCCAATTTTCCCCAAGTGTCACAACCTTTAACGCCCACTCAAGCGACGCCAAGTACTTCTAGTGCGTCTAATTCTTTTACTCTGCAAGATATGGCTGTAGTTATGTCTACTACCCTTACAGAGGTATTATCTAAACTGCCAGGTTTACAGGGTAAGCGCAGTAGGTCCGGTATTAAGGTAAATGCTGAGCCCTCTGATGCCTTATTGGACATTTCCGATGTACCCTTACAGTGTTCTGATTTGGGGGTCGGGGAATTGCTGTCTGAGGGCGAGCTTTCAGATTCAGGAAATGTGTTACCTCAGACAGATTCGGGCGTGATGTCCTTTAAATTTAAGCTTGAACACCTCCACCTGTTACTCCGGGAGGTTTTAGTGACTCTGGATGATTGTGACCCTATTGTAATACCACCAGAGAAATTGTGTAAGATGGATAAATATCTAGAGGTACCTACTTACACTGATGTTTTTCCAGTCCCTAAAATAATTTCGGACATTGTTACAAAGGAATGGGATAGACCAGGCATTCCGTTCTCTCCCCCTCCTAATTTTAAGAAAATGTTTCCCATATCTGACATCATTCGGGATTCTTGGCAAACGGTCCCTAAGGTGGAGGGAGCTATTTCTACCCTAGCTAAGCGTACAACTATATCTATTGAGGACAGTTGTGCTTTCAAAGATCCTATGGATAAAAAATTAGAGGGTCTTCTAAAGAAATTGTTTATTCATCAGGGTTTTCTTCTACAACCTATAGCGTGCATTGTTCCAGTTACTACTGCAGCAGCTTTTTGGTTCGAGGCTCTAGAGGAGTCTCTTAAGGTTGAGACCCCATTAGATGATATTTTGGATAGAATTAAGGCTCTCAAGCTGGCTAATTCTTTTATTACTGATGCCACTTTTCAAATGGCTAAATTAGCGGTGACAAATGCAGGTTTTGCCATTTTAGCACGTAGAGCGTTATGGCTTAAATCTTGGTCTGCTGATGTGTCATCAAAATCTAAGCTTTTTCCTTTTAAAGGAAAGACCCTATTCGGGCCTGAATTGAAGGAAATCATTTCTGACATTACTGGAGGTAAAGGTCATGTCCGTCCTGCCTCAGGATAAGACTGTTGAGATGAGGGCTAAACAAAATAATTTTCGTTCCTTTCGAAACTTTAAAGGAGGACCCTCTACTTCCTCTTCCGCCACAATGCAGGTGGGGAATTTTGCTCAATCAAAGTCAGTCTGGAGACCTAACCAGGCCTGAAATAAAGGTAAACAAGCCAAGAAGCCCGCTGCTGCTACCAAGACAGCATGAAGGGGCAGCCCCCGATCCGGGACCAGATTTAGTAGGGGGCAGACTTTCTCTCTTGGCTCAGGCTTGGGCAAGGGATGTTCAGGATCCCTGGGCATTAGAAATTGTGACCCAGGGGTATCAGCTGGAATTCAAGGATTTTCTCCCAAGAAGGAGATTTCATCTTTCACGTTTGTCTGTAGACCAGACAAAAAGAGAGGCGTTTTTATGCTGTGTAAAAGACCTCTATACCATGGGAGTAATTTGTCCAGTTCCAAAACTAGAACAGGGACAGGGGTTTTACTCAAATCTGTTCATGGTTCCCAAAAAAGAGGGAACCTTCAGACTGATTTTTCAGAGTCCCATCGTTCAAGATGGAGACTATACGAACAATTTTACCAATGATCCAGGAAGGTCAATATTTGACCACCGTGGACCTGAAGGATGCGTATCTTCACATTCCTATCCACAAGGATCATCATCAGTTTCTAATGTTTGCCTTTCTGGACGAACACTATCAGTTTGTGGCCCTTCCTTTCGGGTTGGCCACAGCTCCCAGAATCTTCACAAAGGTGCTAGGGTCCCTTCTGGCGGTTCTCAGGCCGCGGGTCATAGCAGTGGCGCCCTGTCTGGACGATATTTTGATTCAGGCGTCAACTTATCATCTGACCAAATCTCACACGGACATCGTGTTGGCATTTCTAAGAACTCACAGTTGGTAAGTGAATATAGAAAAGAGTTCACTAGTTCCACTAACAAGAGTTCCATTCTTGGGAGCTCTTTTAGACTCGGTAGACATAAAATATTTCTGACGGAGGTCAGAAAGTCAAAAATTCTAAATACTTGCCGAGCACTTCAGTCCATTCCTCGGCCATCAGTGGCTCAGTGTATGGAAGTCATTGGATTAATGGTAGCGGCAATGGACATCGTTCCGTTTGCACGCTTTCATCTCAGACCACTGCAGCTGTGCATGCTCAGACAGTGGAATGGGGATTATGCAAATTTATCTCCTCAGATAAATCTTGATCAAGAGACCAGAGACTCTCTTCTTTGGTGGTTGTCACAGGATCATCTGTCCCAGGGAATGTGCTTCCTCAGGCCAGCATGGGTCATAGTGACGACGGATGCCAGCCTCTTGGGCTGGGGTGCAGTCTGAAATTCCCTGAAGGCTCAGGGTGTTTGGACTCAGGAGGAGTCTCTACTACCAATCAATATTCTGGAACTGAGAGCAATATTCAACGAGGTGCAGGCATGGCCTCAGTTGGCTTTGGCCAAATTCATAAGATTCCAGTCGGACAATATAACGACTGTAGCATATAACAATCATCAAGGGGGAACAAAGAGTTCTCTAGCGATGATAGAGGTTTCAAAGATAATCCGATGGGCGGAGGCTCACTCTTGCCATCTATCAGCAATCTATATCCCAGGAGTAGAGAACTGGGAAGCGGATTTTCTAAGTCGTCAGACTTTTCATCCGGGGGAGTGGGAGCTCCATCCGGAGGTGTTTGCGTCCTTGATTCATCAATGGGGCACACCGGAATTGGATCTGATGGCATCTCGTCAGAATGCCAAACTTCCTCGTTACGGGTCCAGGTCAAGGTATCCCCAAGCTGTACTGATAGATGCTCTAGCAGTACCTTGGTCGTTCAACCTGGCTTATGTGTTTCCATCATTTCCTCTCCTGCCTCGTGTGATTGCAAGATTCAAACAGGAGAGAGTCTCGGTAATCCTATTAGCGCCTGCATGGCCACGCAGGACTTGGTATGCGGATCTAGTGGACATGTCCTCTCTGCCACCGTGGAAACTTCCGTTGAGACAGGACCTTCTCATTCAAGGTCCGTTCCAACATCCAAATCTAAATTCTCTGCAGCTGACTGCCTGGAGATTGAACGCTTGATCTTATCTAAGCTGGGATTCTCTGAGTCGGTCATTGATACTTTGATTCAGGCTCGCAAGCCTATCACTAGGAAAATTTACCATAAGATATGGGGTAAATATCTTTATTGGTGTGAATCTAAGGGCTACTCATGGAGTAGGGTTAGGATTCCTAGGATTTTGTCTTTTCTCCAAGAAGGATTGGAGAAGGGATTATCAGCTAGTTCCTTAAAGGGACAAATTTCTGCCTTGTCAATTCTACTACATAAGCGTCTGGCGGATGTCCCAGATGTTCAGTCTTTTTGTCAGGCTTTAATCAGAATCAAGCCTGTATTTAAACCTATTGCTCCGCCATGGAGATTGAATTTAGTTCTTAACCCCTTAACGCCCGAGGACGTGCAGGGTACGTCCTCTAAAGGATGTCAGTTAACGACCAAGGACGTACCCTGCACGTCCTCGGTGTGGAAAGCAGCTGGAAGCGATCCTGCTCGCTTCCAGCTGCTTTCCGGTTATTGCAGCGATGCCTCGATATCGAGGCATCCTGCAATAACACTGTCTGGCCATCCGATGCAGAGAGAGCCACTCTGTGGCCCTCTCTGCACCGGACATCGATGGCCGGTATCGTTGGTGGGTGGGAGCCGACTTGGGAGGCGGGTGGGCGGCCATCGGTGAGTTGCGTAAGGTGGAGGGGGGCGGGATCGGAAGAGGAGCCGACGGGGGCGCGCACGCGTGCACGGGGGGTGGCGGGTGGGCGCGTGCACGGGGCGGGAGCGGGTGGGAACCGCTACACTACAGAAAAAAAGTTAAAGAAAAGTAAAAAAAAAATTAAATAAACGTTTTTTTTTTAACCATCTAAGGGATCTGGAAGGGGTGGGGGGTTGGTCTTGGGGGGGGGGGAAAGCTACACTACAGAAAAGGGACATTTTTTATTAAAAAAAAGCATTTTTTTCACTAAACTGGGTACTGGCAGACAGCTGCCAGTACCCAAGATGGCGCACATTAAGTCAGAGGGGGAGGGTTAGAGAGCTGTTTAGTGGGGGATCAGTGAGGTTGGGGGCTAAGGGGGATCCCTACACAGAAGCATATGTAAATATGCTAACAAAAAATGCACAAAAAAGCCCAAATATACCTTTTATTTTAGTACTGGCAGAGTTTCTGCCAGTACTTAAGATGGCGGGGACATTTGTGGGGTAGGGGAGGGAAGAGAGATGTTTGGGAGGGATCAGGGGGTCTGATGTTTCAGGTGGGAGGCTGATCTTTACACTTAAGCTAAAATTAACCCTGCAAGCTCCCTACAAGCTACCTAATTAACCCCTTCACTGCTAGCCATAATACACGTGTGATGCGCAGCGCCATTTAGCAGCATTCTAATTACCAAAAAGCAACTCCAAAGTCATATATGTCTGCTATTTCTGAACAAAGGGGATCCCAGAGAAGCATTTACAACCATTTGTGCCATAATTGCACAAGCTGTTTGTAAATTATTTCAGTGAGAAACCTAAAATTGTGAAAAATTTTACGTTTTTTTTTAATTTGATCACATTTGGCGGTGAAATGGTGGCATGAAATATACCAAAATGGGCCTAGATCAATACTTGGGGTTGTCTACTACACTACACTAAAGCTAAAATTACCCCAAAAAGCTCCTTACATGCTCCCTAATTAACCCCTTCACTGCTGGGCATAATACACGTGTGGTGCGCAGTGGCATTTAGCGGCCTTCTAATTACCAAAAAGCAATGCCAAAGCCATATATGTCTGCTATTTCTGAACAAAGGGGATCCCAGAGAAGAATTTACAACCATTTATGCCATAATTGCACAAGCAGTTTGTAAATAATTTCAGTGAGAAACTGAAAGTTTGTGAAAAAATTTGTGAAAAAGTGAACAATTTTTTGTATTTGATCGCATTTGGCGGTGAAATGGTGGCATGAAATATACCAAAATGGGCCTAGATCAATAATTTGGGATGTCTTCTAAAAAAAAATATATACATGTCAATGGATATTCAGGGATTCCTGAAAGATATTAGTGTTCTAATGTAACTAGCGTTAATTTTGAAAAAAAATGGTTTGAAAATAGCAAAGTGCTACTTGTATTTATGGCCCTATAAGTTACAAAAAAAGCAAAGAAGATGTAAACATTGGGTATTTCTAAACTCAGGACAAAATTTAGAAACAATTTAGCATAGGTGTTTTTTGGTGGTTGTAGATATCAGATTTTGGGGTTCAAAGTTAGAAAAAGTGTGTTTTTTTCCATTTTTCCTCATATTTTATATTTTTTTTATATTAAATGATAAGATATGATGAAAATAATGGTATTTTTAGAAAGTCCATTTAATGGCGAGAAAAACGGTATATAATATGTGTGGGTACAGTAAATGAGTAAGAGGAAAATTTCAGCTAAACACAAACACCGCAGAAATGTAAAAATAGCCTTGGTCCCAAACGGACAGAAAATGGAAAAGTGCTCTGGTCACTAAGGGGTTAATGTTCTTCAAGGGGTTCCGTTTGAACCCATGCATTCTATAGATATTAAGCTTTTATCTTGGAAAGTTTTGTTTTTAGTTGATATCTCTTCTGCTCGAAGAGTTTCTGAGCTTTCTGTGTTACAATGTGACTCACCTTATCTTATATTCCATTCTGATAAGGTGGTTTTGCGTACTAAACCTGGATTCCTTCCTAAGGTTGTTTCAAATAAGAATATTAATCAGGAAATTGTTGTTCCTTCTGTCAGCCGCTCTGGAATCAATCCGGGATGTAACCCAACTGCTAGCGTGAATTGAAAGCACACGCTAGCACACTGAGAAATATCCAGGACGTGACCCACTCAGGAAGCAGATTAGAAGATAACAAAAATGAATATTGTTCCAGAATGCAGGAAAACCACAAAGGATAAAACGTCCCTTTAAGTAGTACAAAGAACAAAAAGGAAATGCTCTTACTTGAAGCTTCTGAAAAAGGTCCTCTTTAGCAGGCTTGTAAAACAAAGGAAAAGTTCTCTTTTGCAGCTTGTAAAAGTATAATGTCCCTTTAAGCAGGTGTATAACAAACAGAAAGGCAAAGTTCTCTTTTGCAGCTTGTAAAAGTAAATGTCCCTTTTAGCAGGTGTATAACAAACAGAAAGGCAAAGTTCTTTTTTGCAGCTTGTAAAAGTAAATGTCCCTTTTAAGCAGGTGTATAACAAACAGAAAGGCAAAGTTCTCTTTTGCAGCTTGTAAAAGTAAAATGTCCCTTTAAGCAGGTGTATAACAAACAGAAAGGCAAAGTTCTCTTTTGCAGCTTGAAAAAGTAAAATGTCCCTTTAAGCAGGTGTATAACAAACAGAATAGGTTTAAAGGTAAAGGCAAAAGCAAGGTCAGGCAGGCAGAAGTCGGCATCCAAATATCAGCAAAAGGTAGAGGCAAAAGACAAGGTCAGGCAAGCAGAAGTCGGCATCCAAGTATCAGCAAAAGGGTAACAGCTACAGGCAAGGTCAGGCAGGCAGAAGTCAATGTCCAGATATCAGCAAGTAGGGATAAGGCAAGAGGCTTGGTCAGGCAGGCAGAAGTCGGTACACAGAAGAACAAAACTGATATGGTACTCACAATCCAGGGAAACAAACAAACGGGCCCAGATTCAGATCTCCCGCCGAGATTTAAAGGGCAGGAGCGTAACCGTCATCAGAGGGTGTGAGAGGAAGCGTCATGTTGCTAAGCAACATGACGTCAGAGACACAGAGAAGTTCCGGGAGCCGCGGCGACACGGCGATGAACGGAAGCGTTCATGACAGCACCCCCTCCTCAAGGACCCCTCCGGGGGACAGGACCAGGTCTATCAGGATGAGTCTTGTGGAAGGTCTTGACCAATATAGGAGCATTTACTTGATGAGCAGGTTCCCAAGAACGTTCCGTGACTGGATAACCCTTCCAATGAATGAGATAATACAATTTCTTGCCCCGCAATTTGGAATCTAGAATATGGCTGATCTCAAACTCAGGATGTCCATGCACCAATAACGGTGGAGGTTTAGAAAAAGGCTTAGAATACCTGTTAATCATCACAGGTTTTAAAAGAGAAACATGGAATACCGGATGGACTTTGAGAGACTTGGGTAAAGCTACCCGATAAGCAGTGGAACATACCTGACCCAGTATTCGGAAAGGACCCACATATCGTGGTCCCAATTTGTTAGAAGGTTGTTTCAGGCGAAGAAATCGAGAGGAAATCCAAACTTTATCACCAGGGCGATATTTGGGAGCCTTCTTCCGTCGAAGATCCGAAAAGAACTTGTAACGTCTAGCAGTTACAGAAAGAATACGATGTATCTTCTGCCAATGTCGAGTTAATCTTCGGGCTGTAAGATCAGAAGCAGGATTCACTGTGGAGGAAGTATGCAAAGGGAATGTCCTAGGCTGATATCCGTAAGCTGCATGAAAAGGAGAAGTCTGAAGGGAGGAATTGTACCGGGCATTATGGGCCAATTCAGCCAAAGGAAGGTAAGAAGTCCAGTTAGAGTGATAATGATCCACATAATGTCTAAGATATGTTTCAAGACACTGGTTTACTCTTTCAGTCTGACCATTCGATTGTGGGTGGTGAGAAGTAGAGAGAGATATAGTAGTACCAAAATGTTTACAAAGTGACCTCCAAAATCGAGAAACGAATTGTACCCCTCTATCTGAAACAATATCTAGAGGAAATCCATGGATTCTTACAATATGTAGAATAAAAAGTTCAGAGAGTCTTTTGGCAGATGGTAATCCTGGCAAGGGTACAAAATGAGCCGTCTTAGTGAACCTGTCGACCACCACCCAGATAGTATTGTTCCCAGTGGACAAGGGAAGATCGGTAATAAAGTCCATGGATACATGAGTCCAAGGCTGGTGGGGTATAGGCAATGGTTGGAGTAATCCTGAAGGAAGTTGGCGTGGAGTTTTGTTCATGGCACATTGTGTGCATACTGAGACGTAATCCTTCACATCTTGAGAGAGTGTAGGCCACCAGACATGTTGTTTGAGGTTTCGAGTGGTAATACTGATGCCAGGATGTCCAGAAAGGGGACTATCATGAGCCCAAAATAAAATCTTGGAACGAAGGCGTTCAGGAACAAAGAGTAAACCATCGGGAGGTTTACAGGACAAAGGAAGATGCTCTTGAGCGGACTGTAATTCTTGTAACCAAGAAGTTGTTAACTGGGCAATGACTTTATGAGGTTGGAGAATGGTACCAGACTCAGGAACTGGGGTATCTTGAAATTGTCTGGAAAGTGCGTCTGCTTTAATATTTTTTGAACCAGGTATGTAAGACAAATTATAGTGAAACCGAGAGAAGAATAATGACCAGCGTGCTTGCCTGGAATTCAGTCGTTTGGCTGTTTGGAGATACAGAAGGTTCTTATGATCAGTAAGTATAGTAAATGGCAAAGAAGTACCTTCCAGCCAATGTCTCCATTCATCCAATGCCATCTTGATGGCAAGCAACTCTTTATTCCCTACGTCATAGTTAAATTCGGAAGGAGTGAATTTTTTAGAGAAAAAAGCAACAGGATGAATCCTTCCAGTCTCTGGTATTCGTTGAGACAGAACAGCTCCAGCAGCAACAGAGGAAGCATCCACCTCCAGAATAAATTGAAACTCAGGATTTGGATGACGAAGGATAGGAGCTGAGGAAAAAGCTTCTTTGAGAGATTCAAAAGCTTCTATAGCCTCAGACGGCCATACTTTACAGTTTTGTCCTTTTCTTGTGAGAGAAGTAAGAGGAGAAGTAATAGTAGCAAAATTCTTGATGAACTTTCTGTAATAATTGGCGAAGCCTAGGAAACGTTGTAAAGCCTTCAAAGAATCAGGTCTAGGCCAATCCAAAATGGCAGAAAGTTTAGTAGGGTCCATTTCGAATCCAGATGCCGATATTACATAACCCAGAAAGGGTATGGATCTTTGATGGAAAGAACATTTCTCCAGTTTAGCAAACAGATGGAATTCTCTTAGACGTTGAAGTACTTTCTTGACGTGGTGCACATGATCTTGGTGGTTCTGAGAAAAAATTAAGATGTCGTCCAGGTATATGATAACAAAAATATTCAAAAAATCACGAAAGATCTCATTTACAAAATGCTGGAAAACCGCCGGAGCATTGCATAGCCCGAAGGGCATGACCAAATATTCATAATGCCCAAATCGAGTGTTAAAGGCAGTCTTCCACTCATCTCCTTTGCGTATACGGATCAAGTTGTATGCACCGCGTAGGTCGAGTTTGGTGAAAATGGTGGCTCCCTGAAGATAAGTAAAAAGTTCAGGAATAAGGGGCAGAGGATAACTGTTCTTGATGGTAATCTGATTCAATCCACGATAATCAATACAGGGTCTTAATCCGCCATCCTTTTTTCCCACAAAAAAGAAACCGGCCCCTACAGGGGAAGAGGAGGGTCGAATAAATCCTCTAGCCAGATTGTCTTTTATATATTCTTCCAGAGCCATGTTTTCTGGTTTAGAAAGTGGATATGTCTTGCCTCGAGGATAGGCAGCCCCAGGAAGGAGGTCAATGGGACAATCAAAAGGGCGATGAGGAGGAAGACGTTCAGCTTCTTTTTTGGAGAAGACATCCACAAAGTCATGGTAATGCATAGGTAAGGATTCCGGAGTTTCAACTGTGAGAGCAATAGTGAGTGGTAACTTAGTAATCTTTTGAAGACATTTAGTCTGGCATGTAGATCCCCAGGAAGTGAGTTCACCGAAAGTCCAAGAAAAAATGGGATTGTGAATCTGGAGCCAGGGTAATCCCAAGATAATGGGAAATTGCGGAGTGGAAATGACATCGAAACAAATTGTCTCAGAATGAAGTATTCCTACGGTGAGGATTAAGGGTTGAGTAGAAAACTGAATGTATCCAGAACCCAAAGGATCTCCACTGACCGTAGAGACTGAAATGGAATACTCCTTCTTTAGTAAGGGTATAGAATGAGTAGAAACAAATGTAGAGTCAATGAACACACCTCCAGCACCAGAATCAATTAGAGCTTGGGTATAGATCTTCTTATGTCCAATTAGAAGAGTTACTGGAACAAAGAGTTTCTTGTATAGGGAATGACAACTATTTTGGCTTAACTCAGTTCCCTGGACTAGAGTTAAGCCCTGGCTTTTACTGGCCTAGTAGGACAATCCCTTAATAAATGTCCTTTAAGGCCACAGTACAGACATAAGCCAAGAGTCCGTCTTCTCAAGCGTTCAGTCTCAGTTAATTTTATACTTCCTACTTCCATGGGTTCAGCCTGATCAGTAGTAGGAGAGGCTGGAGTGACTGGATTAGAAAAACGAGGAGCTAAACGAAAAGGAGTTCGAGTGGAAGTCCTCTGTGTTCTATCCTTTTCTTGTTGGCGTTCACGAAACCTGGCGTCGAGACTGATACAGAGATTTATTAAGGCTTCTAAGGACTCTGGAAGTTCACGATACACCAATTCATCCTTGAGACGCTCAGAAAGTCCTTTACGGAAAGCGGCTCTGAGTGCTCCCTGATTCCAAGTGGTTTCAGAGGCAAGGGTGCGGAACTCAATTGCATATTGAGAGACTGGTTGATTTCCTTGACGTAAATCCAGGAGAGTAGCTTCAGCAGCGGATGACCTTCCAGGTTTATCGAATACGTTTGAGAATGTAGATAGAAATGTATCAACATCCAACAGTATAGGATCATTCTTTTCTAGCAAAGGTGACACCCAAGCCAAGGCTTTTCCTTTCATTAAGGAAATAAGAAACGTGATTCTAGAAGAGGCAGTAGCAAAGAGAGTAGGGCTATTTCGGAAATGAAGACGGCATTGATTCAAAAAGCCTCTACATTCTTCAGGATTCCCATCATATTTATCCGGAAGAGGAATCCTGGGACTTAGTTGTACCTGAGACTGATTGTTAGGAATCGGAGGAGGTAATGCCTCAATCGGATTTGGATTGGGATTAGGATTGGGAGGTGCGGTAGCAACCAAATTTTGTAATAGAGCAGTAATTTGATCAAGTTTAGTGTCCAGAGACTGCAAGTGAGTGGCATGAGAACCCAAGAGCTGTCCCTGGTGAGCCACGGCCATAGATAATTCAGTGGGGTCCATTTTTGTGGCCCGTTTGTAATGTCAGCCGCTCTGGAATCAATCCGGGATGTAACCCAACTGCTAGCGTGAATTGAAAGCACACGCTAGCACACTGAGAAATATCCAGGACGTGACCCACTCAGGAAGCAGATTAGAAGATAACAAAAATGAATATTGTTCCAGAATGCAGGAAAACCACAAAGGATAAAACGTCCCTTTAAGTAGTACAAAGAACAAAAAGGAAATGCTCTTACTTGAAGCTTCTGAAAAAGGTCCTCTTTAGCAGGCTTGTAAAACAAAGGAAAAGTTCTCTTTTGCAGCTTGTAAAAGTATAATGTCCCTTTAAGCAGGTGTATAACAAACAGAAAGGCAAAGTTCTCTTTTGCAGCTTGTAAAAGTAAATGTCCCTTTTAGCAGGTGTATAACAAACAGAAAGGCAAAGTTCTTTTTTGCAGCTTGTAAAAGTAAATGTCCCTTTTAAGCAGGTGTATAACAAACAGAAAGGCAAAGTTCTCTTTTGCAGCTTGTAAAAGTAAAATGTCCCTTTAAGCAGGTGTATAACAAACAGAAAGGCAAAGTTCTCTTTTGCAGCTTGAAAAAGTAAAATGTCCCTTTAAGCAGGTGTATAACAAACAGAATAGGTTTAAAGGTAAAGGCAAAAGCAAGGTCAGGCAGGCAGAAGTCGGCATCCAAATATCAGCAAAAGGTAGAGGCAAAAGACAAGGTCAGGCAAGCAGAAGTCGGCATCCAAGTATCAGCAAAAGGGTAACAGCTACAGGCAAGGTCAGGCAGGCAGAAGTCAATGTCCAGATATCAGCAAGTAGGGATAAGGCAAGAGGCTTGGTCAGGCAGGCAGAAGTCGGTACACAGAAGAACAAAACTGATATGGTACTCACAATCCAGGGAAACAAACAAACGGGCCCAGATTCAGATCTCCCGCCGAGATTTAAAGGGCAGGAGCGTAACCGTCATCAGAGGGTGTGAGAGGAAGCGTCATGTTGCTAAGCAACATGACGTCAGAGACACAGAGAAGTTCCGGGAGCCGCGGCGACACGGCGATGAACGGAAGCGTTCATGACACCTTCTTTGTGTCCTAATCCTTCTTTTAAGAAGGAGCGTCTGTTACATAACTTGGACGTTGTTCGTGCCTTGAAGTTTTACTTACAAGCGACCGAGGATTTCCGTTAAACATCTTCTCTATTTGTTGTTTATTCTGGAAAGCGTAGGGGTCAAAAAGCTACGGCTACCTCTCTTTCTTTTTGGCTGAAAAGCATCATCCGCCTGGCATAGAGCTCTGGCTTCCACATGGGCTTTTAAAAATGATGCTTCTGTTGAACAGATTTGTAAGGCTGCGACTTGGTCCTCCCTTCATACTTTTTACAAATTTTACAAATTTGATCCTTTTGCTTCTTCTGAGGATATTTTTGGGAGAAAAGTTCTTCAAGCAGTGGTGCCTTCCGTTTAGGTATCTGTCTTGTCCCTCCCGTTCATCCGTGTCCTGTTGCTTAATAATTGTATCCCACAAGTAAGGATGAATCCGTGGACTCGTCGTATCTAGTAGAAGAAAAGGAAATTTATGCTTACCTGATAAATTGATTTCTTCTACGCTACGACGAGTCCACGGCCCTCCCTGTCATTTTAGACAGATTATATTTTTGTTTTTCAAAACTTCAGTTACCTCTGCACCTTTTAGTTTTCTTTTCTCTTCCTATACCTTCGGTCGAATGACTGGGGGTGGAGAAAAGGGAGGAGTTATATATGCAGCTCTGCTGTGGTGCTCTTTGCCACTTCCTGTTAGCAGGAGGATTATATCCCACAAGTAAGGATGAATCCGTGGACTCGTCGTATCGTAGAAGAAATCAATTTATCAGGTAAGCATAAATTTCCTTTTTTACACTTTTCAGCTGGGATTTTGGCTCACTCTTCTTGAGCAAACTGCTTAAGTTCTCTCAGGTTTGATGGGTGACTTTTCCCAACTTTGAATTTCTACAGATGTTCAATTGGATTCAGATCTGGACTCATAGAAGGCCCCTTTCGGAATGGTCCATTGTTTTCTTCTCATCCATTCTTGGGTGTCTTTTAAGGTATGTTTCAGGTCATTATCCTGCTGGAGGACCCATGACCTGTGACTGAGATACAGCTGTCTGACACTGGGCAGTATGTTTCTCTCCAGAATGCATTGATAGTCTTCTGATTTCATCATGCCCTGCACTGATTTAAGGCACCCAGTGCTAGAGGAAGCAAAGAAACCCCAAAACATTACTGAGCCTCCTCCATGTTTCACAGTGGTGTTCTTTTCTTTAAAGCTTCTTTTTCCCTTCTGTAAATATGGATTTATCATTTGACCAGAAGCTCTACCTGACTATATTTTGTCAACATATATTTTGGCAAACTCCAGTCAGGCATTTTTGTGTTTCTCTCATAGAAGTGGGATTTTTAACAACAGAGCCCATTTTCATTCAGACAGCAACAGATGGTGCAGCTTCAATGTTGGCTTGGATTTTTTTTTTAAGTTGTCCTTGGTACTTTCTCCACCATTCGACAACAATCTTTGTTATCATTCTTGGGATGTTGGCTATAGTCCTAGGTGTGTTAAACGTCTTAATAATATTGACAACAGTGCTTACAGGAATATGAAGCTCTTTAGAGATAGTCTTGTAGCCTTTACCTTGACCATGCCTGGCTATTACCTTCTTTCTAACCTCCTCAGACAAACTGGTTTTCCTTCTTTGTACAGGCCATTTTTTTATAATGTTTTTATAGAATAAGCAAGAATTTGCTCCATACATTTTGCAATTGTTTTTTTAATTGCAACACTTTTCAGGGTGAATGGTACATTATTTGATTAAAAAGCAAGGGCACCAAAACTTTAAAATGCAACGGTACCAATACATTTAGCCACATCTGTAGGTGACAATGAGGTTGTGAACTCGGCAAACTTTTGAGTTTTATACTGATAAAAAAAGTGATACAACATGATTTTAGATATTTTAAATCTGTATGTTGGCATCTTAAGGATAAAATCCATCTGCTACAAATATTATTGCTAACATCTAGTGTAGACCTTAATGGTTTTGAATAATAATGTACACTGCAAACCATTCTAGCCTGAGGCATCAAGCCTACTATGCCTTTTCGCTATGTCTTAGTAACCCACCTTGGCCTTTTTCGTTGTTAAAAAGAGATAGAGAGAGTTAATATATTAGAACTGAGCTAATATCTGAGAAGATTTACATTAAAAATTGGTACCAACCTTAAATTATTTTTTAACAAAAAGCTAATGTAAAACCATAGGGAATATTTTCCTTCTCCCCTCTGGCAGATTGCATAATTTATTTAGCCATATTGATCTGTACTAATTCCATCTAAGGAAGGAAACTTGCATCTATATAGTTAGACTAAAAAAAAAATAACCAACAAAATGAGCTCTCTTCCTTTATTCATAAATTCTTAATTGCACTTCTCTGTATGCATGAACAGATGTGCACATTTTCTTTTGCTAGCCATAGACATCCTCTCAAATTACATCCTCTAAATTTAACTCTACTGCTTAAAACTAGCCCATAAATGCCAAAAGCAGTGATTAGATATCTTCTTTTCCAATCATGATTCTCTTGTCTGGCATTTCACATGTCTTGCAACAATTTCAGTAAAAATAGACAAGTAAATTCAGATTTTTAATTATATTTCACTAGATATTTTAAAATTACATAATTGATCTCTTTTTGATTTGTTGCTGTCGACATTCATTTGTATAGATAATTGCTTTCAGTTTAAAATATCTATTTTTATTTCATATTTTGAGATGTTAAATTGATATGTCATAATTTTATTTGCTAATCTACAGTTAGTGTTTTGAAATTATTACATGTATATTAGATGTATGTTAGCTGAATGCTGTCAACTAACAAAATGAAACGGAAATTTTTATTTTTTTATTTTACAAATGTGTATTTATGAATAAATAGAACATATTAATTTGATATGTGAAGAACTTTGGAATGTGAAATATTTATATTTCATGTCGGGTTAGCGTATTTGAGTAAACGTGATCGGGTTAGCAAGCGAGTAAGGATGTTAGGTTATTTTCCCCACTTTCCGTGCTCCATTGAATTCTTTGGGGGAATATGTTAACTCGTTAGTGTTATTCGAACCTCAGCTTTTTGTGCTCATTGAGTTAGCATTCATGTGCAAACTTTTTAGTTTCAACTTGTAATAAGAGCGCATCCGACGCACACAAAAATCCGGAGTGCTCCACTCGTAATCTAGCCCTAAAATTTGTTCCATCAATTGGACTTCCTTCTGCCAGTAGTACCTCTAAAAACAAAGGTAGAGTTTAACTCAGTCCTGAAGTTTTAGTGCGCAAAGGATAGCGTGGTGATTTGTCCTTTTTCTCAATGTAATCCCCATGGAAAGTAATTGTGAATAGAACAGTAAAGTTTGTATTCTGTATTTCGAAAATGACCTTGCAGCAGTTTTGGGGCCAGAAGGGCACAGGAAGTTTTAAAAGACCCTTTGTTATGCCATTCTGCACTTGGTTATTCTAATATGAAGTTGCTGCTCCTGTTTCAAAATCTGATGAGAATTATTTCAGAGTTTCTTCTTTGAGAGACCGGAAGAAGTCAAGCAAGGGCTGACTCAGCAACTAGCAGCTTCAGCTGGATGCCAAGTTGACCCTTCTACAGTCCGAAGAAGCTTGATCAGGAATGGTCTGTGTGGAAGGGTAGCAGCCAAGAACCCATTTTTTTTGGAAAGGAGAACAGGGTGAAAAAGCTAAGATATGATAAAGCTCATAAAGATTGGAATGAAGATCAGTGCAAGAGAGAATTATGGAGTGACGAATCCAAGTTTGAAAATTTTGGGTCCAATTGTCGACAATATGTGAGACGAAGAGTTGGAGAGAGATAGAAGAATGAGTGCTTGCAGCTCTTGACTGAAACATGGTGGAGGGTCTGTCCTGGTTTGAGGCTGCATTTCTACCCGTGGTGTTGGTGATATTGTCCAAATTGATGGGACCATGACTGCTGAAAATTACAGGCAGGTTTTAATTCATCATGCAATTTCTTGGGAATTGTTTTTATTTTTTCAGCATAATGATCCCTATCACACTAGACAGAAAGAGAAATTAAAGACAACCTAAATCTAAAGAACTCTGGGAAGTGCTGAAAGAAGCCTGGTATAATATACCAGAAGATTACTTCAGAAAACTGCAGGACAGTCTGCCTTAAGAGAGTTCAAGATGTGCTTAGTGTCAAGGGAGGTCACACTAAGTACTTACCTTTGGATTAAGAAGCCATTTTGTTTTGAAAATTGTGTTGTTGTTGTTTTTTATATTTTGTGTACATATTTCCTGTATTTTTTGTTTGTATCTTAATAAAGAGACTGAAAAATAAATATGGATAGTCATTAAAACTTTGCTAAAAAAACAAATCTAATGGTGGCCTAAGACTTTTACACAGTACTGTATATGTACTTTGGAGCCTTTCCCAGACTAATACCTTTTTTAAACATGAAAATTAATATTAATTTAATTTTAATATTATTTATTATGTTTTAGTGTGTTTTAATTTTAATATTTCACATTCCAATGTTCTTTACAAAGAAGAAAATGTTCTAACGTGATGTTGGATTAGCACGCGAGTGATAAGTGTTAGGGTTGTTTTAAAAGTCTCTAATGCAAATTCTGGAAAATTAAAAGATAACGGAAAAAGGACGATAAGGAAAGAGGATGATAAGGTTTTAACAGGACACCACCACTTACCCGTCAACACCAAAGAAAAAAAAAATCGGAGAAAGAAGTTTCCATTTGAATATATTCCATATCTGTGGACTCTTTGATTGATTTAAAAAGTAGCCCTGAAATTGAAAAAGGGTAATTTTATAACCGCTATTGCGGCAAAATGCAACAATTGTTTTATAATTGTGTATATGCATATTCATGCATATTCATGTATTGTAACATTTTATTTGTGTATATGTATTCAAGTATATTTTTTTATGTGAACCATTTTAAACTGAATTTTACCATTTTAGGTGCTGAGTATTTTGATACTACACTTTAATTAGATCGGCTGCATAACCATTTTTCCCTTTTAAACACTGAATCACTGAATTTAGTGAGATACTTATTTGTGTTAGCTGATGTATAGGATCAGTTGTATTATACAGCACATTTTTGGGCATTAACCCCTGTCTCATTTTCAGATAAACCCCATTTTTTCCAGGACCCCCCTAAAAATATAAAAAAGGGATTTTATAAAGACTGTATTTTTTAAGAACAAGCTTTTTAAAGCCTATCGGCTAGATTACGAGTTTTTGTCGGTAATGGTGTGCGGTACTAATGAGCCTTTTTTTCTCACCGCTCACTTAAGACAACACTGGTATTACGAGTTTTCTGCAAGCCGGCGTTAGTCTCAGAAAAGTGAGCGTTGGAACAGCCAATAGAATGCGAGGTCAATCCTATTGACTGATTGGATCAGCCAATCGGATTGAACGTCAATCCGATTGACTGATTGCATCAGCCAATAGGATTTATCCTACCTTAATTCCGATTGGCAGATAGGATTCTATCAGCCAATTGGAATTCAAGGGACCCCATCTTGGATGACGTCACTTAAAGGACCAGTCATTCAGTCGTCGGCCATCGGATGAAGAGGATGCTCCATGTCGGATGTCGTGAAGATGGACCCGCTCCGCTCCGGAAGGATGAAGATAGAAGATGCCGCCTGGATGAAGACTTCTGCCGGTCTGGAGGTCCTCTTCTGCCCGGATAGGATGAAGACTTCGGACCCTCTGGAGGACCACTTGTGCCCGGCTGGGTGAAGACGTCTCAAGGTAGGGTGATCTTCAAGGGGTTAGTGTTAGGTTTTATTAAGGGGGGATCGGGTGGGTTTTAGAGCAGGGTTGGGTGGTGGGTTTTAATGTTGGGGGGTATTGTATTTTTTTTTTTACAGGTGAAAGAGCTGATTAATTTGGGGCAATGCCCCGCAAAAGGCCCTTTTAAGGGCTATTTGTAATTTAGTATAGGGTAGGGAATTTTATTATTTTGGGGGGCTTTTTTATTTTATTAGGGGGATTAGATTAGATGTAATTAGTTTAAAATTCTTGTAATTCTTTTTTTATTTTCTGTAATTTAGTGTTTGTTGTTTTTCGTAATTTAGTTTATTTAATTTAATTGTATTTAATTGTAGGTAGTTTAGGGAATTTATTTAATTATAGTGTATTGTTAGGTATAATTGTAACTTAGGATAGGATTTATTTTACAGGTAAATGTGTCTTTATTTTAACTAGGTAGTTATTAAATAGTTAATATCTATTTAATAACTATTGTACCTAGTTAAAATAAATACAAAGTTGCCTGTAAAATAAAAATAAACCATAAGATGGCTATAATGTAATTATTAGTTATATTGTAGCTATCTTATGGTTTATTTTATAGGTATTTAGTTTTAAATAGGATTAATTTATTTAATTGTAGTTTATTTCATTTTATTTAAATTATATTTAAGTTAGGGGGTGTTAGGGTTAGGGTTAGACTTAGGTTTAGGGGTTAATAAATTTAGTATAGTAGCAGCGACGTTGGGGGCGGCAGATTAGGGGTTAATAAATGTAGGTAGGTGGCGGCAATGTTAGGGACGGCAGATTAGGGGTTAATAAAATTTAACTAGGTTTGCGAGGCGGGAGTGCGGAGGTTTAGGAGTTAATACATTTATTAAAGTGGCGGTGATGTCCGGTCGGCAGATTAGGGGTTAAATCATTTTATTATAGTGTTTGCGATGTGGGGGGCCCTCGGTTTAGGGGTTAATAGGTAGTTTATGGGTGTTAGTGTACTTTTTAGCACTTTAGTTAAGAGCTTTATGTTCCGGCGTTAGCCCATAAAACTCTTAACTACTGACTTTTAAATGCGGTAGGAGTCTTGGAGGTAGAGGGTGTACCGCTCACTTTTTTCAGCGATCGTAATACCAGCGTTAGGCAAAGATAGGATACGCAATTGACGTAAGGGGATTTGCGGTATGCTAAAATCGCGGAAAAAAAGTGAGCGGTACACCTATACCTGCCAGACTCGTAATACCAGCGGGCGTTAAAAGCAGCGTTAGGACCCCTTAACGCTGCTTTTTAACCCTAACGCAAGACTCGTAATCTAGGCGTAAGTTTGAAATCACATTTGGAAATATCCAATTTATTTGGAAAAAGTTTATTTGTATTCTCAGTTAATACCTATATAGATTCAGCCACTGGGTGACACCACAGAATCTTTATATCTTATATCTAGAAATAGATTTAAGTTAAACTAACCCTCATTGCATACAGGTATTTAAAGGGACATTAAACCCCAAAAAAATTATTTCATGATTCAGATAGAGAAAACAATTTTAAAAAACATTCCAATTTACTTCTATTATCTAATTTGCTTAATTCTTTAGATATCCTTTGCTGAAGAAATAGCAATGCACATGGGTGAGCCAATCACAAGAGGCATCTGTGTGCAGCCATCAGAAGCTACTGAGCCTATCTAGATATGCTTTCACACAAGGAATATCAGAAGAGTGAAGCAAATGAGATAATAAATGTAAATTAGAAAGTTGTTTAAAATTGCTTGCCCTTTCTAAATCATGAAAGAAAAAATTTGGGTTTCATGTACCTTTAAGGAGATATACATATTTGTGTGTTTTATGTATAGGTTATACAGATTAGCGCTGATACACTACCCCTCTTTTTTGTAATGTATTCGAATTATAGATACATGCTAACAACACTTGTTTGTATATTTACATGCTCACAAGGTATCTGTCCATATATTTAATCAGTTTGAGGCACACAGCTTTCATTTTTGTTTTATACCATGACATGCACTACACAAATCATGTATTTTTAAGTTCTTTCCACTTTGTGCACATAATTGTTGTTATATAGTACCCTGGCAACAGATATGACGTCACTTCCTGGAGGTGTGGGGTCTTTTTCCTTTTTATAAGTTTGATTTGTTTGTTTGCACATTTGTCTGAAGAAGGGTCGTTTTGATCCCCGAAACGTCACACTTTGAATAAATAAGACTCACTTTATACAAGTCAATTGAGTGTGGATCTTTTCTCCTCATATCTCCTTTGTGCTCCCATGGTAATCTGGCCCTCTATGTATATTGCTTAGACAGGAGCTTCCACTAGAAGAGCATTTTATTTGCCAAAAAGATTTATCTCTTTATTAACAGATCTGCTGAGGACTGAGAATATCTGAAATAAAGTGATAAATACAGTAAATATACATATATTTTTTTAACGAACGCTAGAGTCATCTTAATCAGGGTTACTTAAAAGCAAGTGGGTGGCTAAACATGCTAGAAACGTGAAATGAGTGTGGATAGATTTTCTTTTGCATGATGTACCGAGTCCACGGATTCATCCTAACTTGTGGGATATTGTCCTTCCTGACAGGAAGTAGCAAAGAGAGCACCACAGCAGAGCTGTCTATATAGCTCCCCCCTTAACTCCACCCCCCAGTCATTCTCTTTGCTGGCTCTAAGCAGGAAGAGTAAAGAGAAGAGGTGTTAAACTGTTAGTTTTATTTTATCTTCAATCAAGTGTTTGTTATTTTTAAATGGTACCAGTGTTGTACTATTTACTCTCAGGCAGGACATAGATGAATATTTCTGCCTGGAGGATGATGATCTTAGCATTTGTAACTAAGGTCCACTGCTGTTCCCACAGAAGCTGAGGAGTACAGGAAAACTTCAGTGTGAGGAACGTTTTCTTGCTATACAGCAATGAGGTATGTTCAGTCATATTTTCTGCAGAGACTGTGTTAACTCAGAAAGGCTGACAGTGTCCCCATTAGGGGAAGGGTAAGCAGTAATCCTAGTGTTATCAGAGGTTTTTACTAGCTTGCATAAAGGGTTAATTTTTTGTGGGCACTCAGTTTGTTATGTGAATTTGGGACAAACGTTTTTGTGTCTGGGAGTAACGTTTTCTGTTTTATGGGGCATTTGCTTGAGGGTTCTTTGGGGTTGTTTATAACCCACATGGCTTTCAGGCAGGGTTTGTTAGTTTTGTGTAGGCCCCAGCAACATTGAGTGAGGTGGGCGGGGCCTACATTTACAAGCAGCAAGCAACTTCTCCTGAGGTCCTGAGAGTCTTCTGAGGGACTAATTGAATCTTTAAACCCCATATTATCACTTCCTAAGGGCAGGTAGGGCCACAGCAGAGCTGTGGCAAGGTGCTTTAGGGGGTTTTAACCAGTTTTAGACATATTTCAATCCGTTTTTTTCATTTGGGGGTTTATTGCTTATTAACTTGTGGTCCAATACTTCTAAAGCTTAGTGGGTACACTGTTAAAATTTCAGAAACATTGAAGCAATTTTAACTTGTTTTGCAGTTTGTGTATGCCTTTTTTTCTCTTAAAGGCACAGTACCGTTTTTGCAAATTGTGTTTTTTTTCATTAAATAAAGTGTTTTCCAAGCTTGCTTGCTTTATTACTAGTCTGTTAAACATGTCTGACACTGAGGAAACTCATTGTTCAATTTGTTTAGAAGCCATTGTGGAACCCCTTCTTAGAATGTGTCCCACTTGTACTGATATGTCTATAAATTGCAAACAGCATATTTTGACTTATAAAATTTTGGCATCAGATGACTCTCAGACAGAAGGAAATCAGGTTTTGCCATCTAGTTCCCCCCAAGTGTCACAACCAGTAACGCCCGCACAAGCGACGCCAAGTACTTCTAGTGCGTCTAATTCTTTCACCTTGCAAGATATGGCTTCAGTTATGAATACTACCCTCACAGAGGTTTTATCTAAGCTGCCTGGGTTGCAAGGGAAGCGCAGTAGCGCTGGGTTAAGAACAAATGCTGAGCCTTCTGACGCTTTAGTAGCCGTATCCGATATTCCCTCACAATGTTCTGAAGTAGGGATGAGGGATTTGCTGTCTGAGGGAGAGATTTCTGGAATAATGTTCTCTCAGACAGATTCAGATATGACGGCATTTAATTTAAGCTAGAGTACCTCTGCTTATTGCTCAGGGAGGTTTTAGCTACTCTGGATGATTGTGACCCTATTGTAGTTCCAGAGAAATTGTGTAAAATGGACAAATATTTAGAGGTTCCTGTTTACACTGATGTGTTTCCGGTCCCTAAGAGGATTTCGGACATTGTTACTGAGGAGTGGGATAAACCAGGTATTGCGTTCTCTCCCCCTCCTGTTTTTAAGAAAATGTTTCCCATTTCTGACACCATAAAGGACTCATGGCAGACGGTCCCTAAGGTGGAGGGAGCTATTTCTACCCTGGCTAAGCGTACAACTATACCTATTGAAAACAGTTGTGCTTTCATTGATCCTATGGATACAAAATTATAGGGTCTCCTAAAGAAAATTTATGTTCATCAAGGTTTTCTTCTTCAACCTATAGCATGCATTGTTCCTGTAACCACTGCAGCTGCCTTTTGGTTTGAGGGTCTAGAAGAGGCTCTTCAGATGGAGACCCCACTAGATGATATTTTGGACAGAGTTAAGGCTCTTAAGTTGGCTTATTCTTTTATTACAGATGCCGCTTTTCATCTTGCTAAATTAGCGGCTAAGAATTCAGGTTTTGCCATTTTAGCGCGTAGAGCGTTATGGCTTAAGTCCTGGTCAGCTGATGTGTCATCTAAATCTAAGCTTTTGTCCATCCCTTTCAAAGGTAAGACCTGCATTGAAAGAGATCATTTCAGACATTACTGGAGGGAAGGTTCATACCCTCCCTCAGGATAAGTCAAATAAGACAAGGACCAAACAAAATAATTTTCGTTCCTTTCGAAACTTCAAGAGTGGTCCCTCTACCTCTTCCCCTGCTGCAAAGCAAGAGGGGAACTTTGCTCAATCCAAGCCAACCTTGAGACCTAATCAGGCTTGGAACAAGGGTAAACAGGCCAAAAAGCCTGCTGCTGCCACTAAGTCAGCATGAAGGGGTAGCCCCCGATCCGGGACCGGATCTAGTAGGGGGCAGACTCTCTCTCTTTGCTCAGGCCTGGGAAAGAGATGTTCAGGATTCCTGGGCCGTAGAAATTGTAACCCAGGGATACCTTCTAGATTTCAAGGATTCCCCTCCAAGGGGGAGGTTCCATCTTTCTCAATTGTCTGTAAACCTGACAAAAAGAGAGGCGTTCTTACACTGTGTAGAAGACCTTTTTACCATGGGAGTGATCTACCCAGTTCCAAAAGCAGATCAGGGGCAGGGGTTCTACTCCAATCTGTTTATAGTTCCCAAAAAGGAGGGAACCTTCAGACCAATTCTGGATCTCAATATCCTAAACCAATTCCTAAGATTTCCATCTTTCAAGATGGAGACCATTCGGACTATCTTAACATTGATCCAGGAGGGTCAATATATGACCACCGTGGACTTAAAGGATGCGTATCTGCACATTCCTATCCACAAAGATCATCACGAGTTCCTCAGGTTCGCCTTTCTGGACAAGCATTATCAGTTTGTGGCTCTTCCTTTCGGGTTGGCCACGGCACCGCAAATCTTCACAAAGGTGCTAGGGTCCCTTCTGTCGGTTCTAAGGCCACGGGGCATAGCAGTGGCGCCTTATCTAGACGACATTCTAATTCAAGCGTCGTCCTTCCAACTAGCCAAGTCTCACACGGACTTAGTGTTGGCCTTTCTAAGGTCTCACGGGTGGAAAGTGAACATAAAAAAGAGTTCTCTTTCCCCCTCACAAGAGTTTCATTTCTAGGGACTCTGATAGACTCGGTGGACATGAAAATATTTCTGACGGAGGTCAGGAAATAAAAGATTTTGTCCACCTGCCGAGCTCTTCATTCCATTCCTCGGCCGTCAGTGGCTCAGTGTATCCTTCCACGTCTGATTGCCAGAATCAAACAGGAGAGAGCATTGGTGATTTTGATAGCGCCTGCGTGGCCGCGCAGGACTTGGTATGCAGACCTGGTGGACATGTCATCCCTTCCACCATGGTCTCTGCCATTGGGACAGGACCTTCTGATTCAAGGTCCATTCAAGCATCCAAATCTAATTTCTCTGCAACTGACTGCTTGGTGATTGAACGCTTGATTCTATCAAAGCGGGGTTTCTCTGAGTCAGTCAAAAATACCTTGATTCAGGCTCGAAAGCCTGTTACCAGGAAAATTTATCATAAGATATGGCGTAAATATCTTTTTTGGTGCGAATCCAAAGACTTCTGGAGTAAAATCAGGATTCCTAGGATTTTGTCTTTTCTCCAGGAGGGATTGGAGAAAGGATTATCAGCTAGTTGCCTAAAGGGACAGATATCTGCTCTGTCTATTTTGTTGCACAAGCGTCTGGCAGATGTTCCAGATGTTCGGGCTTTTTGTCAGGCTTTAGTTAGAATTAAGCCTGTGTTTAAACCTATTGCTCTGCCATGGAGTCTAAATTTAGTTCTTAGAGTTCTTCAGGGGGTTCCGTTTGAACCCATGCATTCCATAGATATTAAGCTTTTATCTTGGAAAGTTTTGTTCCTAGTTGCTTTCTCTTCAGCTCGAAGAGTTTCTGAACTATCTGCATTACAATGTGACTCTCCTTATCTTGTCTTCCACGCTGATAAGGTGGTTTTGCGTACCAAACCTGGGTTCCTACCTAAGGTTGTTACTAACAGGAATATCAATCAAGAAATTGTTGTTCCTTCTCTGTGTCCTAATCCTTCTTGTAAGAAGGAACGTCTGTTGCACAACTTGGACGTGGTTCGTGCTTTGAAATTTTATTTGCAGGCAACCAAAGATTTTCGTCAAACATCTTCTTTGTTTGTTGTCTATTCTGGAAAGCGTAGGGGTCAAAAGGCTACGGCGACTTCTCTTTCCTTTTGGCTGAAAAGCATCATCCGTTTGGCTTATGAGACTGCTGGACAGCAGCCTCCTGAAAGGATTACAGCTCATTCTACTAGAGTGGTAGCTTCCACATGGGCTTTTAAAAATGATGCTTCTGTTGAACAGATTTGTAAGGCTGCGACTTGGTCGTCGCTTCATACCTTTTCAAAATTTTATAAATTTGATACTTTTGCTTCTTCGTAGGCTGTTTTTGGGAGAAAGGTTTTGCAAGCAGTGGTGCCTTCCGTTTAGGTTCCTGTCTTGTCCCTCCCTTCATCCGTGTCCTAAAGCTTTGGTATTGGTATCCAACAAGTTAGGATGAATCCGTGGACTCGGTACATCATGCAAAAGAAAACAAAATTTATGCTTACCTGATAAATTTCTTTCTTTTGCGATGTACCGAGTCCACGGCCTGCCCTGTCTATTCAAGACAGATAGTATTTTCTCTTGTTAAGTGTATCCAGTCCACGGATCATCCATTACTTGTGGGATATTCTCCTTCCCAACAGGAAGTTGCAAGAGGATCACCCACAGCAGAGCTGCTATATAGCTCTTCCCCTCACTGCCATATCCAGTCATTCTCTTGCAACTCTCAACTAAGATGGAGGTCGTAAGAGGACTGTGGTGTTTTATACTTAGTTTATTTCTTCAATCAAAAGTTTGTTATTTTTAAATGGTACCGGAGTGTACTGTTTATCTCAGGCAGTATTTAGAAGAAGAATCTGCCTGCGTTTACTATGATCTTAGCAGAAGTAACTAAGATCCTTTGCTGTTCTCACATATTCTGAGGAGTGAGGTAACTTCAGAGGGGGAATAGCGTGCAGGTTTTCCTGTAATAAGGTATGTGCAGTTAAAATATTTTTCTAGGGATGGAATTTGCTAGAAAATGCTGCTGATACCGAAGTAATTATTGTAAGTAAAGCCTTAAATGCAGTGATAGCGACTGGTATCAGGCTTATTAATAGAGATACATACTCTTATAAAAGTGTATTTTAAAACGTTTGCTGGCATGTTTAATCGTTTTTTACATATGTTTGGTGATAAAAGTTATTGGGGCCTAGTTTTTTCCACATGGCTGGCTTGAATTTTGCCTAGAAACAGTTCCCTGAGGCTTCCCACTGTTGTAATATGAGTGGGAGGGGCCTATTTTAGCATTTTTCTTCAAAAATTTTAGGCACAGACAATTTTTTTCAAAAATTACAGACACAGACATCCAGCTTCTTCCTGCATGATCCAGGACTTCTCTGAAGGGCTCAAAAGGCTTCAAAAGTCATATTGAGGGAGGTAAAAAGTCACAGTAGAGCTGTGGCAGTTGTTGTGACTGTTTAAAAAACGTTTTTGTCATTTGTTATTCCGTTTTTGGTATTAAGGGGTTAATCATCCATTTACAAGTGGGTGCAATGCTCTGCTAACTTATTACATACACTGTAAAAATTTCGTTAGTGTAACTGCATTTTTTCACTGTTATTTCAAAATTTGGGAAAATTTGTGTTTCTTAAAGGCGCAGTAACGTTTTTTATATTGCTTGTAAACTTGTTTTAAAGTGTTTTCCAAGCTTGCTAGTCTCATTGCTAGTCTGTTTAAACATGTCTGACACAGAGGAACCTACTTTTTCATTATGTTTGAAAGCCATGGTGGAGCCCCATAGGAGAATGTGTACTAAATGTATTGATTTCACCTTAAACAGTAAAGATCAGTCTTTATCTATAAAAGAATTATCACCAGAGGGTTCTGTCGAGGGGGAAGTTATGCCGACTAACTCTCCCCACGTGTCAGACACTTCGCCTCCCGCTCAGGGGACGCACGCTAATATGGCGCCAATTACATCAGGGACGCCCATACGATTACCTTGCAGGACATGGCTGCAATCATGAATAATACCCTGTCAGAGGTATTATCTAGATTGCCTGAATTAAGAGGCAAGCGCGATACTAAGTGCTAAGAATTCCGGATTCGCCATCCAGGCGCGCAGGGCGCTATGGCTTAAATCCTGGTCAGCTGACGTGACTTCAAAGTCTAAATTACTCAACATTCCTTTCAAGGGGCAGACCTTATTCGGGCCTGGCTTGAAGGAAATTATTGCTGACATTACTGGAGGCAAGGGTCATACCCTTCCTCAGGACAGGGCCAAATCAAAGGCCAAACAGTCTAATTTTCGTGCCTTTCGAAATTTCAAGGCAGGAGCAGCATCAACTTCCTCCGCTTCAAAACAAGAGGGAACTGTTGCTCATTCCAGACAGGCCTGGAAACCTAACCAGTCCTGGAACAAGGGCAAGCAGGCCAGAAAGCCTGCTGCTGCCCCCAAGACAGCATGAAGGAATGACCCCCTATCCGGAAACGGATCTAGTGGGGGGCAGACTTTCTCTCTTCGCCCAGGCGTGGGCAAGAGATGTTCAGGATCCCTGGGCGTTGGAGATCATATCTCAGGGATATCTTCTGGACTTCAAAGCTTCTCCTCCACAAGGGAGATTTCATCTTTCAAGGTTATCAACAAACCAGATAAAGAAAGAGGCATTCCTAAGCTGTGTGCAAGACCTCCTAGTAATGGGAGTGATCCATCCAGTTCCGCGGACGGAAAAAGGACAGGGATTTTATTCAAATCTGTTTGTGGTTCCCAAGAAAGAGGGAACCTTCAGACCAATCTTGGATATAAAGATCTTAAACAAATTCCTCAGAGTACCATCATTCAAAATGGAAACTATTCGGACCATCCTACCCATGATCCAAGCGGGTCAGTACATGACCACAGTGGACTTAAAGGATGCCTACCTTCACATACCGATTCACAAAGATCATCATTGGTTCCTAAGGTTTGCCTTTCTAGACAGGCATTACCAATTTGTAGCTCTTCCCTTCGGGTTGGCCACTGCCCCGAGAATTTTTACAAAGGTTCTGGGCTCACTTCTGGCGGTTCTAAGACCGTGAGGCATAGCGGTGGCTCCGTATCTAGACGACATCCTGATACAGGCATCAAGCTTTCAAATTGCCAAGTCTCATACAGAGATAGTTCTGGCATTTCTGAGGTCGCATGGGTGGAAAGTGAACGTGGAAAAGAGTTCTCTATCACCACTCACAAGAGTCTCCTTCCTAGGGACTCTTATAGATTCTGTTGAGATGAAAATTTACCTGACGGAGTCCAGGTTATCAAAACTTCTAAATGCTTGCCGTGTCCTTCATTCCATTCCACGCCCGTCAGTGGCTCAGTGCATGGAAGTAATCGGCTTAATGGTAGCGGCAATGGACATAGTGCCATTTGCGCGCCTGCATCTCAGACCGCTGCAATTATGCATGCTAAGTCAGTGGAATGGGGATTACTCAGATTTGTCCCCTCTACTAAATCTGGATTCTCTTCTCTGGTGGCTTTCTCGGGTCCATCTGTCCAAGGGTATGACCTTTCGCAGGCCAGATTGGACGATTGTAACAACAGATGCCAGCCTTCTAGGTTGGGGCGCAGTCTGGAACTCCCTGAAGGCTCAGGGATCGTGGACTCAGGAGGAGAAACTCCTCCCAATAAATATTCTGGAGTTAAGAGCAATATTCAATGCTCTTCTAGTTTGGCCTCAGTTAGCAACACTGAGGTTCATCAGATTTCAGTCGGACAACATCACGACTGTGGCTTACATCAACCATCAAGGGGGAACCAGGACTTCCCTAGCGATGTTAGAAGTCTCAAAGATAATTCGCTGGGCAGAGTCTCACTCTTGCCACCTGTCAGCGATCCACATCCCAGGCGTAGAGAACTGCGAGGCGGATTTTCTAAGTCGTCAGACTTTTCATCCGGGGGAGTGGGAACTCCATCCGGAGGTGTTTGCTCAACTGGTCCATCGTTGGGGCAAACCAGAACTGGATCTCATGGCGTCTCGCCAGAACGCCAAGCTTCCTTGTTACGGATCCAGGTCCAGGGACCCGGGAGCAACGCTGATAGATGCTCTAGCAGCTCCTTGGTTCTTCAACCTGGCCTATGTGTTTCTACCGTTTCCTCTGCTCCCTCGACTGATTGCCAAAATCAAACAGGAGAGAGCATCGGTGATTCTGATAGCGCCTGCGTGGCCACGCAGGACCTGGTATGCAGACCTAGTGGACATGTCATCTCTTCCACCATGGACTCTGCCTCTGAGGCAGGACCTTCTAATACAAGGTCCTTTCAATCATCCAAATCTAATTTCTCTGAGACTGACTGCATGGAGATTGAACGCTTGATTCTATCAAGGCATGGCTTCTCCGAGTCAGTCATTGATACCTTAATACAGGCTCGGAAGCCTGTCACCAGGAAAATCTACCATAAGATATGGCGTAAATATCTTTATTGGTGTGAATCCAAGAGTTACTCATGGAGTAAGGTTAGGATTCCTAGGATATTGTCCTTTCTCCAAGAGGGTTTGGACAAAGGCTTATCAGCTAGTTCTTTAAAAGGACAGATCTCTGCTCTGTCTATTCTTTTGCGCAAGCGTCTGGCAGAAGTTCCAGACGTCCAGGCATTTTGTCAGGCTTTGGTTAGGATTAAGCCTGTGTTTAAAACTGTTGCTCCCCCGTGGAGCTTAAGCTTGGTTCTTAAAGTTCTTCAGGGAGTTCCGTTTGAACCCCTTCATTCCATTGATATTAAACTTTTATCTTGGAAAGTTCTGTTTTTGATGGCTATTTCCTCGGCTCGAAGAGTCTCTGAGTTATCTGCCTTATATTGTGATTCTCCTTATCTGATTTTTCATTCAGACAAGGTAGTTCTGCGTACCTAACCTGGGTTTTTACCTAAGGTGGTTTCTAACAGGAATATCAATCAAGAGATTGTTGTTCCATCATTGTTTCCTAATCCTTCTTCAAAGAAGGAACGTCTTTTGCATAATCTGGACGTAGTCCGTGCCTTGAAGTTTTACTTACAGGCTACTAAAGATTTTCGTCAAACATCTGCCCTGTTTGTCGTTTACTCTGGACAGAGGACAGGTTAATAAGCTTTGGCAACCTCTCTCTCCTTTTGGCTTCGGAGCATAATACGCTTAGCCTATGAGACTGCTGGACAGCAGCCCCCTGAAAGGATTACAGCTCATTCTACTAGAGCTGTGGCTTCCACCTGGGCCTTTAAAAATGAGGCCTCTGTTGAACAGATTTGCAAGGCTGCGACTTGGTCTTCGCTTCACACCTTTTCAAAATTTTACAAATTTGACACTTTTGCTTCTTCGGAGGCTGTTTTTGGGAGAAAGGTTCTTCAGGCAGTGGTTCCTTCCGCTTAATCCCTGCCTTGTCCCTCCCATCATCCGTGTACTTTAGCTTTGGTATTGGTATCCCACAAGTAATGGATGATCCGTGGACTGGATACACTTAACAAGAGAAAACATAATTTATGCTTACCTGATAAATTTATTTCTCTTGTAGTGTATCCAGTCCACGGCCCGCCCTGTCCTTTTAAGGCAGGTCTAAATTTTAATTAAACTACAGTCACCACTGCACCCTATGGTTTCTCCTTTCTCGTCTTGTTTCGGTCGAATGACTGGATATGGCAGTGAGGGGAGGAGCTATATAGCAGCTCTGCTGTGGGTGATCCTCTTGCAACTTCCTGTTGGGAAGGAGAATATCCCACAAGTAATGGATGATCCGTGGACTGGATACACTACAAGAGAAATAAATTTATCAGGTAAGCATAAATTATGTTTTTTTATGTAAACTTCAGTCATCTCTGCACCTTATAGTTTCTCCTTTTCTTCCTTGGCCTTCGGTCGAATGACTGGGAGGTGGAGTTAAGGGGGAAGCTATATAGACAGCTCTGCTGTGGTGCTCTCTTTGCTACTTCCTGTCAGGAAGGACAATATCCCACAAGTTAGGATGAATCCGTGGACTCGGTACATAGCAAAAGAAAGAAATTTATCAGGTAAGCATAAATTTTGTTGGTTTTTTTACATTTTTTTATTTAAATAGGATTTTTTTGTATATAAATAGGATTTTTTTGTATATAAATAGGATTTTTTTGTATATAAATAGGATTTTTTTGCAATGAAATGCTTTTGGAGAAAAGATCTATCTAAAGATACGCAATAAAAGCGACATAAAACCCAATTTTTTTTTTTCTTTCATGATTCAGATAGCATTTTAAACAACTTTCCAATTTACTTCTATTATTACATTTCCGTTTTTTTGTTATCCTTTTTTGAAAAGCTAGGATGTAAGCTCAGGAGTGTGCATGTATCTGCAGTACTATATGGCAGCAGTTTTGCAACAATGTTATACATTAGCATGGCAGCAATATTTCCTGTCATGTAGTGCTTTAGGCATGTGCACTCTACCTATGTAAGTATCTCTTCAACAAAGTAACATGAGAACAAAGCAAATTTGATAATAGAAGTAAATTGGAAACTTTTTTTGATATTGTATTCTGTATCTAAATAATGAAAGAAAAATGTTGTGTCCCTTTAATCCTGTAATAAGGACTGTTTTTTTTTTTTGGTAAATTAATTTGATGAATCCATTCACAATATCATGCACTCCCAGAGGTTTCTGTAAGTTTGTTTTTGACATTTTTTCTGCCTAGAAGTTATCACATATTCTTGACAGTGAATTTGTGTACTCGGAAATATCATAAAAACAAAAGAAACTTGGGTGCTTAGTTTAAAGTATTTACACAAATAATCCACTTTTTGCCAAATACACTTTCATATGTGAAGGTGATTTGTTCATATGTGGAAACGCGTAATCGCTCTATTCATATAGAGAAACACAGAGCTTATCCAAATTTAAATTTCCCGCACCTTAGTAGTTTCAAACACCCCTCTGGTCACTCCCGCTCACAGGTTATGTACAGTCGTCCTCCCGACCCCATACCCTCCTTCAGGTGTGCTCTTTTAGGGGGTTAGACAGTGTGGTTGTACAGAGCAAGAATTACTGTTACAGTAATTACAACTTGATATTACCCGGTCATTGGATCCAGCTTGGTATCCTCTTTCAGGCAACACTGTCAGCTTTCTTCCAAGTATGGCACCCACTGTCAGTCAAAACCTACTTGTGCACTGATTGGAAAACTCCTCCGCTCTATGTTGCTACTGACCAATCCTAGACAGGTAAAGCAGTGATTGCTCCGTGCTCACTGTGCGGCCCAGACTCAAAGGTAAACTTAGAAAAGATTTACAGAGCACCAGATTAAACAGCTAAAACATAACTTTTATTATTTGCTGACGGCAAACAATCAGATAAAAAGTAACATTGTCTTTGCAAGTGTATAAAGGGCTGATGCGTTTTGGCTTTACTCGGTAGTCCTAGCCATACATAAAATGTAACAATAGCTGGTTTAAATCACGCACTTGCTAATTGTATGAATTCTCTACCAATTACATTGACCTATCTTTAACTCATTCATGATATACATTGTGCTTTAACATTTTCTCTCACAGTTCATACGCAACAGTACATCACATTGCCATTCTTTGACAATTACATTTTTGCAGTAGCGGTAATCTAATTTCAAAACATCTGATTTAATATTTGAATTCTACAAAATACCAATATTAATGTGAATGAAATCTCTTATAACATATTGATTTACTGTTTTTACTTGGTGCTTCCCTGTGGAGCATGGGAATAGTTGTCTGGTATCCCTGCACTTCTAACCATTATATCGCTGTTCTCAGGAAACTTAATTCTTAACTTGCGATCCTGGGTCTGTTCGAGTAATGGTGGATCTGTAGGAATATAATAATTAATAACAACAAATATTCTACAGATAAGCATAGCTAATAAATTGCACATAATTATAACAAACTAATTCTAGAGCGCTACCCTCCTGGATTCAATCACTACATATGTGTTTTTATGCTATCTACCTTTTCCTCATCCTATGTTATACTCTGACCTCCAATATCCACTCTTCCCTAAAGGGTACCCTGTTCTCAATATGCTAATATGACCTGTGGTAGTGAGGTCTTTCCGATTCTGTGTCCCTTTATGGAACTCCTATTTCTCCAAATCATTGCAAACTCCAATGACCTAACTTATAGACTAGGACACCAAACAATGGGGATGTAACCTCCACTAGGACCTACTACATAGCAAGATTAGTATTGTAATTTGATGTAATGATTGTTTAATTCATTTTTACCCTTTTAATTTTACCAATAGTTTATAAGGTCAAATTCGGAGTTAAGTCCTGACGGGACCCTTATCTTCATTATGAAAATCCAGAATGTTTCCCTTTCTGCTAACAACTCTCCTCTATTGCCTCCTCTCTTTTTCTGTAATACTTGTCCCATAATTGTCCATTTAAAGCTACCTGAGCTCCTGCTATAGACTGTTGTGAAATGACTAACGAGAAGTGTGTAAGAGTACCAACTGCATGTCCGATAGGTGCTTTTTCATCCTTGTCCTCACCTCCCTTGTAGTCAGTCCTACATACTGTAGCTTACACTCCACACACGTGATTAAATAAATCACATATGTGGAGTGACGGCTACTGTTGAGTGAAATCTCTCACCTCACCTACTTCCACTTTCTCACAGGCTTTACAGGCTGAGCAGTGACAACGGTAAGTACCATTGATTTATAACCAGGAGGAACCACTATTTGCTGTACTTCTCAATTCAGTAGGTGCTACTATATTACCTATAGTTCTGTTTCTTCTGTAAGCAAATTTACAACCTGCTTTTACTATAGACATTAAATCATCATCTGCAGCTAGCATGTTAAAATTCTCTTCTTAAAACTTCATGGTATTGTTTTGAATACTCAGTAATGAACATTGTCTTAGGTTCCTTTGGCCCAATACACTCTTTCCCTTTCTTCTTACCTGCATTCCTTTTGTTTGACAATAAATCCTCCCTTTTCAGTTTATTAACTGATGATTTTGCTTTCTGGATTACAATATACTCATAACCTCTCTCTCTCAGCTTGTTTGACAAACACCCCGTCTGCTTTTGGTAGGTAATTTCATCCGAAACAGTTACGTTTCAGGCGTATAAACTGGCCTTTTGCCACTGCCTTGAACACCCTCTCCAGGTGGCAACTCCTAACATAGTAGGGAGTTCCCTGAAATCGGTTTAAAGTACACTTCTGTCTCTATTGGTTTCCCTGGGAAATCCCTTAAGGTGATGTCCAGAATTTTTTTTCTCTAAAGAACTTGATTCTGAGGTGAAACTGATCCCAGCTGTGTCTAACCCACTTGTAAATTTTGCTAACTCATCCTTATCACCTTTCCAGATGAGCAGCAAATCATCTATATAGCGCTTATACCACACAATACTTACATTGTGGGGGTTACCCATCCCAAAAACGTAGAACAGCTCCCACCAGCCCATAAACAGGTTGTCATAGGAGGAAGCAAATTTGCCCCCATAGCTTTTCCACGCTTCTGGAGATAGCAAACCCCCTCAATTTTTTTTATGTATGGCTAGGAGTACGGCATAAAGCCGAAACACGTCAGCTATTTATACACTTGCAAAGACGATGTTACTTTTTATCTCAATGTTATGTTTTAGCCGTTTAATCTGGTGCTCCGTAAATAGTTTCTATGTTTACCTCGGAAATATCATGCCTCTTCTTCAAAGCAAAAATGTTATCTAAAAAAAAAAACATTCAACTTTGAGAAATAGACTCTTAAAGGGACATTCATCCAACATTTTTCTTTTAGGATTCAGATAGTGTACAATTTTAAACACTTTTCAGATTTAGTTCTATTATCAAATTTGCTTCATTTTCTTACTATCCTTTGTTGAAGGAGCAAGCAGCAATGCACTACTGGGAGCTAGCTAAGCATATTGGGTTAGGAAGTTTGATTTTGACTTGACTGACCCTTCAATCCCATTGTTTCCCTGCAATTCTATGTACACAGAATCACCCCCCTTACTAAGTTTCAAGAAGCTCAATGAATAGAATATTGGTTGGAGTAAACCAAATCTGCACAAGGGCCTTAATGTGAGGAGGGAGTGCCAAGCAGTAAAAATAAAAGTAAAACCGCCTGTACATGTTAAACAAAAATATATGGGGCAAATGGTGCCCCTCAGGATAACATGCATGAGCAACTTTACCATGTTCCCTTACCTGGGCATCGACGGTGGCTGCAGTCACTCCAGGAGAACAACTGTGGTCCTAATTAGTGGAACCAAATGGAAAAGGACTCCAACACTCTGGCCGCTTTATTGTTATTTTTTTAGTTATTACTTGTTTAATCGTATTTGTTATTTAAGTTTTTAGTTTTTGTTTATTTTCTTTTAGGTTTAACCTTTTAACAGTTGTTCCGATGTAGACACTTAAATCCCGTCAGGAAAGGTTTAAAGGGATAGTCAACACCGGAATTGTTGTTGTTTAAAAAATATAGATAATCCCTTTATTACCCATTCCCCAGTTTTGCATAACCAACACAGTTATAATAATATACTTTTTACCTCTGTGACTACCTTGTATCTAAAACTGCCCCCTTATTTTAGTTCTTTTGACAGACTTACATTTTAGCCAATCAGTGCTAACTCCTAGGTAACTTCACATGCATGAGCTCCATGTTATCTGTATGACACACATGAACTAACGCCCTCTAGTGGTGTCAAAATGCTTTCACATAAGAGGCGGGCTTCAAGGTCTACGAAATAAGCATATGAGCCTACCTAGGTTTAGCTTTCAACTAAGAATACCAAGAGAACAAAGCAAAATTGGTGATAAAAGTAAATTGGAAATTTGTTTAAAATGACATGCCCTATTTGAATCATGAAAGTTTATTTTGGACTTGTCTGTCCCTTTAAATAATAGAAAAAAGGAAAATGGTAGGCATTGAGTGTTAAACAGGTCTACAGTGTCGTAATTAACCATGTTATATATCTCTAACCAATGTCATAATGATTATGTGACTCATCTTACTAGGAAAATTTGCCTTTTCTCTTGTAAGGTGTATCCAGTCCACGGATCATCCATTACTTGTGGGATATTCTCATTCCCAACAGGAAGTTGCAAGAGGACACCCACAGCAGAGCTGTCTATATAGCTCCTCCCCTCACTACCATATCCAGTCATTCTCTTGCAACTCTCAACAAACATGGAGGTAGTAAGAGATAAGTGGTGAAATGTAGCTGTTATTTTGCTTCAATCAAGAGTTTATTATTTTTAAATAGTACCGGAGTTGTGCTATTTTGTTCCAGGCAGGAAAAAAGAAGAATCTGCCTGGGATTTCTATGATCTTAGCAGGTTGTAACTAAGATCCATTGCTGTTCTCACACATGTCTGAAGAGAGAGATAACTTCAGCGGGGGAATGGCATGCAGGTTAGCCTGCTATGAGGTATGTGCAGTTAATATTTTTCTAGAAGATTAAATGAAGGCTAGAAAATGCTGCTGATACCAAATTTATGTAAGGTAAGCCTGAATACAGTGATTTAATAGCGACTGGTATCATGCTTACGTTTGCTGGCATGTTTCAACGTTTTTATATATACTTTGGTGATAAAACTTTATTGGGGCCTAGTTTTTTTCCACATGGCTGTCTTAAATTTGCCTAGAAACAGTTCCCTGAGGCTTTCCACTGTGTTACTATGAGTGGGAGGGGCCTAGTTTAGTGCTTTTTTTGCATTAACTACTACAGACTGAGACATCCAGGAGTTCCCTGAATGCTACAGGACGTCTCTAAAGGGCTTTTAGGCTTCCAAAATCGTTTGTTGGGGAAGGTAGGCCCACAGTAAAGCTGTGGCAGTTTGGTGTGACTGTTAAAAAATGTCTATCGTTTTTTTAATCCGGTTTTTTAAGTAAGGGGTTAATCATCCATTTGCAAGTGGGTGCAATGCTCTGTTAGCTTATTATACACACTGTAAAAATTTCGTTTGATTTACTGCCTTTTTTCACTGTTTTTCAAAACTTCTAAATTCCTGCCGTGTTCTTTATTCCATTCCTCCCCCTTCGGTGGCTCTGTGCATGGAAGTAAGCTTAATGGTAGCGGCAATGGACATAGTGCCGTTTGCACGCCTACATTTTAGACCGCTGCAACTATGTATGCTCAGTCAGTGGAATGGGGATTACACAGATTTTCCCCTTTTCTGAATCTGGACCAAGAGACCAGGGATTCTCTTCTCTGGTGGCTATCTCGGGCCCATCTGTCCAAAGGTATGACCTTTCTCAGGCCAGATTGGACAATTGTAACGACAGATGCCAGCCTTCTAGGTTGGGGTGCAGTCTGGAACTCCCTGAAGGCTCAGGGATCGTGGACTCAGGAGGAGTCACTCCTTCCAATAGACATTCTGGAACTAAGAGCGATATTCAATGCTCTTCAGGCTTGGCCTCATCTAGCGACAATGAGGTTCATCAGATTTCAGTCGGACAACATCACGACTGTGGCTTACATCAACCATCAAGGGGGAACAAGGAGTTCCCTAGCGATGTTAGAAGTCTCAAAGATAATTCGCTGGGCAGAGATTCACTCTTGCCACCTATCAGCTATCCATATCCCAGGTGTAGAGAACTGGGAGGCGGATTTTCTAAGTCGTCAGACTTTTCATCCGGGGGAGTGGGAACTCCATCCGGAGGTGTTTACACAATTGGTTCATCGTTGGGGCGAACTAGAACTGGATCTCATGGCGTCTCGCCAGAACGCCAAGCTTCCTTGTTACGGATCCAGGTCCAGGGACCCCAAGGCAACGCTGATAGATGCTCTAGCAGCGCCTTGGTCCTTCAACCTGGCTTATGTGTTTCCACCGTTTCCTCTGCTCCCTCGTCGGATTGCCAAAGTCAAGCAGGAGAGAGCATCGGTGATCTTGATAGCGCCTGCGTGGCCACGCAGGACTTGGTATGCAGATCTGGTGGACATGTTATCCTTTCCACCATGGACTCTGCCGCTGAGACAGGACCTTCTACTTCAAGGTCCTTTCAACCATCCAAATCTAATTTCTCTGAGGCTGACTGCCTGGAGATTGAACGCTTGATTTTATCAAAGCGTGGTTGCCTGTCACCAGGAAAATCTATCATAAAATATGGCGTAAATATCTTTATTGGTGTGAATCTAAGGGCTACTCATGGAGTAAGGTCAGGATTCCCAGGATATTATCTTTTCTCCAAGAAGGATTGGAGAAAGGATTGTCAGCTAGTTCCTTAAAGGGACAGATTTCTGCGCTATCTATTCTTTTGCACAAGCGTCTGGCGGATGCCCCAGACGTTCAGGCATTTTGTCAGGTTTTAGTTAGAATCAAGCCTGTGTTTAAACCTGTTGCTCCACCTTGGAGCTTAAATTTGGTTCTTAAAGTTCTTCAGGGGGTTCCGTTTGAACCTCTTCATTCCATAGATATCAAACTTTTATCTTGGAAAGTTCTTTTTTTGGTAGCTATTTCCTCGGCTCGTAGAGTTTCCGAGTTATCTGCCTCACAATGTGATTCTCCTTATCTGATCTTCCATGCAGATAAGGTAGTTCTGCGTACCAAACCTGGGTTTTTACCTAAGGTGGTATCTAATAAGAATATCAATCAAGAGATTGTTGTTTGTTGTCTACTCTGGACAGAGGAGAGGTCAAAAGGCTTCAGCAACCTCTCTCTTTTTGGCTAAGAAGCATAATCCGCTTAGCCTATGAGACTGCTGGCCAGCAGCCTCCAGAAAGGATTACAGCTCATTCTACTAGAGCTGTGGCTTCCACATGGGCCTTTAAAAATGAGGCTTCTGTTGAACAGATTTGCAAGGCGGCGACTTGGTCTTCGCTTCATACTTTTTCAAAATTCTACAAATTTGATACTTTTGCTTCTTCGGGGGCTATTTTTGGGAGAAAGGTTTTACAGGCAGTGGTACCTTCTGTTTAAGTACCTGCCTTGTCCCTCCCTTCATTTAGTATTGGTATCCCACAAGTAATGGATGATCCGTGGACTGGATACACCTTACAAGAGAAAACATAATTTATGCTTACCTGATAAATTTATTTCTCTTGTGGTGTATCCAGTCCACGGCCCGCCCTGTCATTTTAAGGCAAATATTTTTTAATTTTAAACTAGTCACCACTGCACCCTATGGTTTCTCCTTTCTCTGCTTGTTTTCGGTCGAATGACTGGATATGGTAGTGAGGGGAGGAGCTATATAGACAGCTCTGCTGTGGGTGTCCTCTTGCAACTTCCTGTTGGGAATGAGAATATCCCACAAGTAATGGATGATCTGTGGACTGGATACACCACAAGAGAAATAAATTTATCAGGTAAGCATAAATTATGTTTTTTAGTTGTCATTGTATAGATATGGTCTAGACAAAGCTTGCTAACTCTTGTTTTGTAATTATGTCTGATGATGCTGTGTACAGTTAAGTGCCTATATATAAATAAAGTTATTTTAAAAAAAAAAAGTAAAACCATGTTTTAATTAAATAAAACTATTTTTGTTATATTTTTTAAGATAATTAATATTTTTCTTTAGTTAAATAAAACTATTTAAATTGTTATTTAGGTAATCAGTATTTTTACTTCTATAACTGGAAAAAGTAATCTGAAAAGTTATCATTCTGAAAATTATGTATAAAACCATGATTACTGATTAGTGATTTAAATCAATTCCACCCTCTGTGAAATATAACCACCCTCTGTTCAAAGTCCTGTGTACGGCAGAAGTGCCAGGAGCACATCCACACTTCCCAGGCACGTGTTTTGTTGCAGTATTGCAGAGCGTATAAAAGAGATTAGGAATGGGTCCTGCACAAATCCCTGCTAATCAATGTTAACCAACTATTTGCTGGAGGACTTTATTAAAGAGTTTTCTTCTGTTATGTGTGATCAGTCCACGGGTCATCATTACTTCTGGGATATAACTCCTCCCCAACAGGAAATGCAAGAGGATTCACCCAGCAGAGCTGCATATAGCTCCTCCCCTCTACGTCAGTCCCAGTCATTCTCTTGCACCCAACGACTAGATAGGATGTGTGAGAGGACTATGGTGATTTTACTTAGTTTTTATGACTTCAATCAAAAGTTTGTTATTTTAAAATAGCACCGGAGCGTGTTATTACTTCTCTGGCAGAGTTTGAGGAAGAATCTGACAGAGATTTTTTACTATGATTTTAACCGGAGTCGTTAAGATCATATTGCTGTTCTCGACCATCTGAGGGAGGTAAAGGCTTCAGATCAGGGGACAGCGGGCAGATGAATCTGCATTGAGGTATGTGGCAGTTTTTATTTTCTGAATGGAATTGATGAGAAAAGCCTGCCATACCGTTAAAATGACATGTATGTATACACTTCAGTATTCTGGGGATGGTATTTCACCGGAACTACTGTGTTAAAGGTCACTAATCCTTTTAATAACTATTCTCATGTTAAACGTTTTTGCTGGAATGTAGAATCGTTTACATTGCTGAGGTACTGTGTGAATAAATATTTGGGCATTATTTTCCACTTGGCAGTTTTTTGCTTTAATTGTGACAGTTTCGTTTCTCTTCACTGCTGTGTGGGAGAGGGAGGGGCCGTTTTTGGCGCTCTTTGCTACGCATCAAAAAATTCCAGTCAGCTACTTTTATATTTCCTGCATGATCCGGTTCATCTCTGACAGATCTCAGGGGTCTTCAAACTTCTTTGAAGGGAGGTAAATTCTCTCAGCAGAGCTGTGAGAATTCTTATAGTGACTGTGAATAAAAAACGTTGTTTTGTTTTTTCTTATGTACAAATTTAATTAGTGTTGTTTTTTACTAATGGGAACAAACCTTTGCTAAAAGTTGTGTTGTTTTAAAGTTTGATGCTATAACTGTTTTTCAGTTCATTATTTCAACTGTCATTTAATCGTTAGTACCTCTTTGAGGCACAGTGCGTTTTTTTGCTAAAAAAGATTATAACCAAGTTGTAAGTTTTTTTGCTAGTGTGTTAAACATGTCTGACTCAGAGGAAGATATCTGTGTCATTTGTTCCAATGCCAAGGTGGAGCCCAATAGAAATTTATGTACTAACTGTATTGATGCTACTTTAAATAAAAGTCAATCTGTACAATGTGAACAAATTTCACCAAACAGCGAGGGGAGAGTTATGCCGACTAACTCGCCTCACGCGACAGTACCTGCATCTCCCGCCCGGGAGGTGCGTGATATTTTGGCGCCTAGTACATCTGGGCGGCCATTACAGATAACATTACAAGATATGGCTACTGTTATGACTGAAGTTTTGTCTAAATTACCAGAACTAAGAGGCAAGCGTGATCACTCTGGGGTGAGAACAGAGTGCGCTGACAATGCTAGGGCCATGTCTGATACTGCGTCACAGCTCGCAGAGCATGAGGACGGAGAGCTTCATTCTGTGGGTGACGGTTCTGATCCAAACAGATTGGACTCAGATATTTCAAATTTTAAATTTAAATTGGAGAACCTCCGTGTACTACTAGGGGAGGTCTTAGCAGCTCTCAACGATTGTAACACCGTTGCAATACCAGAGAAACTGTGTAGGTTGGATAAATACTTTGCGGTACCGGCGAGTACTGACGTTTTTCCTATACCTAAGAGACTAACTGAAATTGTTACTAAGGAGTGGGATAGACCCGGTGTGCCGTTCTCACCCCCTCCAATATTTAGAAAGATGTTTCCAATAGACGCCACCACTCGGGACTTATGGCAAACGGTCCCCAAGGTGGAGGGAGCAGTTTCTACTTTAGCTAAGCGTACCACTATCCCGGTGGAGGATAGCTGTGCTTTCTCAGATCCAATGGATAAAAAATTAGAGGGTTACCTTAAGAAAATGTTTGTTCAACAAGGTTTTATATTACAACCCCTTGCATGTATCGCGCCGATTACGGCTGCGGCAGCATTTTGGATTGAGTCGCTTGAAGAGAACCTTAGTTCCTCTACGCTAGACGACATTACGGACAGGCTTAGAGTCCTTAAACTAGCTATTTCTTTCATTTCGGAGGCCGTAGTACATTTAACCAAACTTACGGCTAAGAACTCAGGATTCGCCATACAGGCACGCAGGGCACTGTGGCTAAAATCCTGGTCAGCTGATGTTACTTCTAAGTCCAAATTACTTAATATACCTTTCAAGGGGCAGTCCTTATTCGGGCCCGGTTTGAAAGAAATTATCGCTGACATTACGGGAGGTAAGGGCCACGCCCTACCTCAAGACAAGGCCAAAGCTAAGGCTAGACAGTCTAATTTTCGTCCCTTTCGGAATTTCAAAACAGGAGCAGCATCAACCTCCACTGCACCAAAACAGGAAGGAGCTGTTGCTCGTTACAGGCAAGGCTGGAAGCCTAACCAGTCCTGGAACAAAAGCAAGCAGGCCAGGAAACCTGCTGCTGCCCCAAAGACAGCATGAACCGAGAGCCCCCGATCCGGGACCGGATCTAGTAGGGGGCAGACTCTCTCTCTTCGCCCAGGCCTGGGCAAGAGATGTTCAGGATCCCTGGGCACTAGAGATCATATCTCAGGGATACCTTCTAGACTTCAAATTATCTCCCCCAAGAGGGAGATTTCATCTGTCAAGGTTGTCAACAAACCAGATAAAGAAAGAAGCGTTTCTACGCTGCGTACAAGATCTGTTAACAATGGGAGTGATCCATCCGGTTCCGTGGTCGGAACAAGGACAAGGGTTCTACTCAAACCTGTTTGTGGTTCCCAAAAAAGAGGGAACTTTCAGGCCAATCTTAGATTTAAAGACTCTAAACAAATTCCTAAGAGTTCCATCGTTCAAAATGGAAACTATTCGGACAATCTTACCCATGATCCAAGAGGGTCAGTACATGACCACAGTGGATTTAAAGGATGCTTACCTTCACATACCGATCCACAAAGATCATCACCGGTATCTAAGGTTTGCCTTCTTAGACAGGCACTACCAGTTTGTAGCTCTTCCATTCGGATTGGCTACGGCTCCAAGAATCTTCACAAAGGTTCTGGGTGCCCTTCTAGCGGTACTAAGACCGCGAGGGATTTCGGTAGCTCCGTACCTAGACGACATTCTAATGCAAGCTTCAAGCTTTCAAACTGCCAAGTCTCATACAGAGTTAGTTCTGGCATTTCTAAGGTCGCATGGATGGAAAGTGAACGAAAAGAAGGGTTCTCTCTTTCCTCTCACAAGAGTTCCATTCTTGGGGACTCTTATAGATTCTGTAGAGATGAAGATTTACCTGACAGAAGACAGGTTAACAAAACTTCAAAATGCATGCCGCGTCCTTCATCCCATTCAACACCCGTCAGTAGCTCAATGCATGGAGGTGATCGGCTTAATGGTAGCGGCAATGGACATAGTACCTTTTGCACGCCTACACCTCAGACCGCTGCAATTATGCATGCTAAGTCAGTGGAATGGGGATTACTCAGATTTGTCCCCTACTCTGAATCTGAATCAAGAGACCAGAAATTCTCTTCTATGGTGGCTTTATCGGCCACACCTGTCCAGGGGGATGCCATTCAGCAGGCCAGACTGGACGATTGTAACAACAGACGCCAGCCTACTAGGTTGGGGCGCTGTCTGGAATTCTCTGAAGACTCAGGGACTATGGAATCAGGAGGAGAGTCTCCTTCCAATAAACATTCTGGAATTGAGAGCAGTTCTCAATGCCCTTCTGGCTTGGCCCCAGTTAATAACTCGGGGGTTCATCAGGTTTCAGTCGGACAACATCACGACTGTAGCTTACATCAACCATCAGGGAGGGACAAGAAGCTCCCTAGCAATGATGGAAGTATCAAAGATAATTCGCTGGGCAGAGTCTCACTCTTGCCACCTGTCAGCAATCCACATCCCGGGAGTGGAGAACTGGGAGGCGGATTTCTTGAGTCGCCAGACTCTTCATCCGGGGGAGTGGGAACTTCATCCGGAGGTCTTTGCCCAAATACTTCGACGTTGGGGCAAACCAGAGATAGATCTCATGGCGTCTCGCCAGAACGCCAAACTTCCTCGCTACGGGTCCAGATCCAGGGATCCGGGAGCAGTTCTGATAGATGCTTTGACAGCACCTTGGAACTTCAGGATGGCTTATGTGTTTCCACCCTTCCCGCTGCTTCCTCGATTGATTGCCAAAATCAAACAGGAGAGAGCATCAGTAATTCTAATAGCACCTGCTTGGCCACGCAGGACTTGGTATGCAGATCTAGTGGACATGTCATCCTGTCCGCCTTGGTCTCTACCTCTAAGACAGGACCTTCTGATACAGGGTCCATTCAAACATCAAAATCTAACTTCTCTGAAGCTGACTGCTTGGAAATTGAACGCTTGATTTTATCAAAACGTGGTTTTTCTGAGTCGGTTATTGATACCCTAATTCAGGCTAGGAAGCCTGTTACCAGAAGGATTTACCATAAAATATGGCGGAAATACCTATACTGGTGCGAATCCAAAGGTTACTCCTGGAGTAAGGTTAGGATCGCTAGGATATTGTCTTTTCTACAAGAAGGTTTAGAAAAGGGTTTATCAGCTAGTTCATTAAAGGGACAGATTTCAGCTCTGTCCATCTTGTTACACAGACGTCTGTCAGAAAATCCAGACGTCCAGTCCTTTTGTCAGGCTTTAGCTAGGATCAAGCCTGTGTTTAAAGCTGTTGCTCCACCATGGAGTTTAAACTTAGTTCTTAACGTTTTACAGGGTGTTCCGTTTGAACCCCTTCATTCCATTGATATAAAAATGTTATCTTGGAAAGTTCTGTTTTTAATGGCTATTTCCTCGGCTCGAAGAGTCTCTGAGTTATCAGCCTTACATTGTGATTCCCCTTATCTGATTTTTCACTCAGACAAGGTAGTTCTGCGTACTAAACCTGGGTTCTTACCTAAGGTAGTCACTAACAGGAACATCAATCAAGAGATTGTTGTCCCATCCTTGTGTCCAAATCCTTCTTCAAAGAAGGAACGTCTTTTACACAATCTGGATGTAGTTCGTGCCCTCAAGTTCTACTTGCAGGCAACTAAAGATTTTCGCCAAACTTCTTCCTTGTTTGTCGTTTACTCTGGACAGAGGAGAGGTCAAAAAGCTTCTGCTACCTCTCTCTCTTTTTGGCTTCGTAGCATAATACGTTTAGCCTATGAGACTGCTGGACAGCAGCCTCCTGAAAGAATTACAGCTCACTCCACTAGAGCTGTGGCTTCCACTTGGGCCTTTAAGAATGAGGCCTCTGTTGAACAGATTTGCAAGGCTGCAACTTGGTCTTCGCTTCATACTTTTTCCAAATTTTACAAATTTGACACTTTTGCTTCTTCGGAGGCTATTTTTGGGAGAAAGGTTCTTCAGGCAGTGGTTCCTTCTGTATAATGAGCCTGCCTATCCCTCCCGTCATCCGTGTACTTTTGCTTTGGTATTGGTATCCCAGAAGTAATGATGACCCGTGGACTGATCACACATAACAGAAGAAAACATAATTTATGCTTACCTGATAAATTCCTTTCTTCTGTTGTGTGATCAGTCCACGGCCCGCCCTGTTTTAAGGCAGGTAAATATCTTTTAAATTATACTCCAGTCACCACTTCACCCTTGGTTACTCCTTTCTCGTTGATTCTTGGTCGAATGACTGGGACTGACGTAGAGGGGAGGAGCTATATGCAGCTCTGCTGGGTGAATCCTCTTGCATTTCCTGTTGGGGAGGAGTTATATCCCAGAAGTAATGATGACCCGTGGACTGATCACACAACAGAAGAAAGGAATTTATCAGGTAAGCATAAATTATGTTTTTTTTTTTTTTTTAATTAGCAGCTAGTGGTTCAGCTAATCGGAAATCAGCTACTCTCCCCAATGCTCACACTTTACTCAGCCTGGCGGGTCTTATTGTGTCAAGCTGAGTAAAGAATGCTACAGCTAAAGTATTTGGGCTAGAGGTTGCCTTCAGAGTGGCTGAACCTCTTGCTGCTCATTAAAATAAAAAATAAATGAAGAAATGCTTTTGCAAGTTGGCACCAGCTGGATATCCCATTTGGAGGTAACTTAACCCCTTAAGGACCAGCGACGTACCCTGTATGTCGCTGGCCTTTTTTTTGGGACTTGATTGTTTTAAAGCGCGGTCTTGCCACCAGCATTGAGACTGCTTTATTCCACAAAGCCTGCTGGAGGGAGGGCATTAATAGCGTGTTCTTGCTAGACTTGTGCTATTATGTCCTGAAAAAACCCTTAACGACCAGTGACATACAGGGTACATTGTGGTCATTAAGGGGTTAAAAAATAGCTCACATTTCAATATTATTTATTGAGTCATTACATATCCCTGCCTCTGAGGATTGTATTCCAGCAGACATTTATTTTATAACATTTATTGTCTCTTTAAAATAGGAAACGCTGGATTGTGTCATTGCTGCTCCTGACATACCTATGTACACTCTTCAATGAAGGATACCAAGAGAACAAAGTAAATTGAAGAGATTTTTAATATTGCATGCTCTATCTGATTAATACAAATTTATTTTTTTACTTTCCTGTTCCTTTTAAAAAGTATATTGCAAAGTTCTTTTTTCTCTTGTTAAGTGTATCCAGTCCACGGATCATCCCTTACTTGTGGGATATTCTCCTTCCCAACAGGAAGTTGCAAGAGGATCACCCACAGCAGAGCTGCTATATAGCTCCTCCCCTAACTGTCATACCCAGTCATTCTCTTGCAAGCCTCAACCAAGATGGAGGTCGTAAGAGGAGTGTGGTGTTTTATACTTAGTTTATTCTTCAATCAAAAGTTTGTTATTTTTAAATGGTGCCGGAGTGTACTGTTTATCTCAGGCAGTATTTAGAAGAAGAATCTGCCTGCGTTTTCTATGATCTTAGCAGATGTAACTAAGATCCATGGCTGTTCTCACATATTCTGAGGAGTGAGGTAACTTCAGAGAGGGAATGGCATGCAGGTTTTCCTGCAATAAGGTATGTGCAGTTAAAATATTTTTCTAGGGATGGAATTTGCTAGAAAATGCTGCTGATACCGAACTAATGTAAGTAAAGCCTTAAATGCAGTTATAGCGACTGGTATCAGGCTTATTAATAGAGATACATACTCTTATAAAAGTGTATTTTAAAACGTTTGCTGGCATGTTTAATCGTTTTTTATATATGTTTGGTGATAAAACTTATTGGGGCCTAGTTTTTTTCCACATGGCTGGTTTGATTTTTGCCTAGTAACAGTTTCCTTAGGCTTTCCACTGTTGCAATATGAGTGGGAAGGGCCTATTTTAGTGTTTATCTGTGCAGCTAAAAATACTGACAGAGACATTCAGCTTCTTCCTGCATGATCCAGGACATCTCTGGAGGGCTCAAAAGGCCTCAAAGTCGTTTTTGAGGGAGGTAAAAAGCCACAGTAGAGCTGTGGCAGTTGTGACTGTTTGAAAAAAACAAAAAACGTTTTTGTCTTTTATTATTCAGTTTTGGGTATTAAGGGGTTAATCATCCATTTGCAAGTGGGTGCAATGCTCTGCTAACTTGTTACATACACTGTAAAAATTTTGTTAGTGTAACTGCCTTTTTTCACTGTTATTTCAAATTTTGACAAAATTTGTGTTTCTTAAAGGTGCAGTAACGTTTTTTATATTGCTTGTAAACTTGTTTAAAGTGTTTTCCAAGCTTGCTAGTCTCATTGCTAGTCTGTTTAAACATGTCTGACACGGAGGAAACTACTTGTTCATTATGTTTGAAAGCCATGGTGGAGCCCCATAGGAGAATGTGTACTAAATGTATTGATTTCACCTTAAACAGTAAAGATCAGTCTTTAACTATAAAAGAAATATCACCAGAAGATTCTGACAAGGGGGAAGTTATGCCGACTAACTCTCCCCACGTGTCAGACCCTTCGCCTCCCGCTCAGGGGATGCACGCTAATATGGCGCCAATTACATCAGGGACGCCCATAGCGATTACCTTGCAGGACATGGCTGCAATCATGAATAATACCCTGTCAGAGGTATTATCCAGGTTGCCTGAATTAAGAGGCAAGTGCGATTGCTCTGGGGTTAGGAGAAATACAGAGCGCGCAGATGCTGTAAGGGCCATGTCTGATACTGCGTCACAATATGCAGATCATGAGGACGGAGAGCTTCAGTCTGTGGGTGACATCTCTGATTCGGGGAAACCTGATTCAGAGATTTCTAATTTTAAATTTAAGCTTGAGAACCTCCGTGTGTTGCTTGGGGAGGTATTAGCTGCTCTGAATGACTGTAACACAGTTGCAGTACCAGAGAAATTGTGTAGGCTGGATAAATACTATGCGGTACCGGTGTGTACTGATATTTTTCCTATACCTAAAAGGCTTACAGAAATTATTAGCAAGGAGTGGGATAGACCGGGGGTGCCTTTTTCCCCACCTCCTATATTTAGAAAAATGTTTCCAATAGACGCCACTACACGGGACTTATGGCAGACGGTCCCTAAGGTGGAGGGAGCAGTTTCTACTTTAGCAAAGCATACTACTATCCCGGTTGAGGACAGTTGTGCTTTTTCAGATCCAATGGATAAAAAATTGGAGGGTTACCTTAAGAAAATGTTTATTCAACAAGGTTTTATTTTACAGCCCCTTGCATGCATTGCGCCTGTCACTGCTGCGGCGGCATTCTGGTTTGAGGCCCTGGAAGAGGCCATCCATACAGCTCCGTTGACTGAAATTATTGACAAGCTTAGAACACTTAAGCTAGCTAACTCATTTGTTTCTGATGCCATTGTTCATTTGACTAAACTAACGGCTAAGAATTCCGGATTCGCCATCCAAGCGCGTAGGGCGCTATGGCTTAAATCCTGGTCAGCTGACGTGACTTCGAAGTCTCAATTACTCAACATTCCTTTCAAGGGGCAGACCTTATTCGGGCCTGGTTTGAAGGAAATTATTGCTGACATTACTGGAGGTAAGGGTCACACCCTTCCTCAGGACAGGGCCAAAGCAAAGGCCAAACAGTCTAATTTTCGTGCCTTTCGAAATTTCAAGGCAGGTGCAGCATCAACTTCCTCCGCTTCAAAACAAGAGGGAACTTTTGCTCAATCTAAGCAGGCCTGGAAACCTAACCAGTCCTGGAACAAAGGCAAGCAGGCCAGAAAGCCTGCTGCTGCCTCTAAGACAGCATGAAGGAACGGCCCCCTATCCGGCGACGGATCTAGTAGGGGGCAGACTTTCTCTCTTCGCCCAGGCTTCGGCAAGAGATGTTCAGGATCCCTGGGCGTTGGAGATCATATCTCAGGGATATCTTCTGGACTTCAAAGCTTCCCCTCCACAAGGGAGATTTCATCTTTCAAGGCTATCTGCAAATCAGATAAAGAAAGAGGCATTCCTACGCTGTGTGCAAGACCTCCTAGTTATGGGAGTGATCCATCCAGTTCCGTGGACGGAACAAGGACAGGGTTTTTATTCAAATCTGTGGTTCCCAAAAAAGAGGGAACCTTCAGACCAATTTTGGATCTAAAGATCTTAAACAAATTCCTCAGAGTTCCATCTTTAAAAATGGAAACTATTCGGACCATCCTACCCATGATCCAAGAAGGTCAGTACATGACCACAGTGGACTTAAAGGATGCCTACCTTCACATACCGATTCACAAAGATCATCATCGGTTTCTAAGGTTTGCCTTTCTAGACAGGCATTACCAATTTGTAGCTCTTCCCTTCGGGTTGGCTACAGCCCGAGAATCTTTACAAAGGTTCTGGGCTCACTTCTGGCGGTTCTAAGACCGCGAGGCATATCGGTGGCTCCGTATCTAGACGACATCCTGATACAGGCGTCAAGCTTTCAAGTTGCCAAGTCTCATACAGAGATAGTTCTGGCATTTCTGAGGTCGCATGGGTGGAAAGTGAACGAGGAAAAGAGTTCTCTATCCCCACTCACAAGAGTCTCCTTCTTAGGGACTCTTATAGATTCTGTAGAAATGAAAATTTACCTGACGGAGTCCAGGTTATCAAAACTTCTAAATGCTTGTCGTGTTCTTCACTCCATTCCGCGCCCTTCGGTAGCTCAGTGTATGGAGGTAATCGGCTTAATGGTAGCGGCAATGGACATAGTGCCATTTGCGTGCCTTCATCTCAGACCGCTGCAATTATGCATGCTGAGTCAGTGGAATGGGGATTACACAGATTTGTCCCCTCTACTAAATCTGGATCAAGAGACCAGAGATTCTCTTCTCTGGTGGTTGTTTCGGGTACACCTGTCCAAGGGTATGACCTTTCGCAGGCCAGATTGGACAATTGTAACAACAGATGCCAGCCTTCTAGGTTGGGGTGCAGTCTGGAATTCCCTGAAGGCACAGGGATCGTGGACTCAGGAGGAGAAGCTCCTTCCAATAAATATTCTGGAGTTAAGAGCGATATTCAATGCTCTTCTGGCTTGGCCTCAGTTAGCAACACTGAGGTTCATCAGATTTCAGTCGGACAACATCACGACTGTGGCTTACATCAGCCATCAAGGGGGAACCAGGAGTTCCCTAGCGATGTTAGAAGTCTCAAAAATAATTCGCTGGGCAGAGTACCACTCTTGCCACCTGTCAGCAATCCATATCCCAGGCGTGGAGAACTGGGAGGCGGATTTTCTAAGTCGTCAGACTTTCCATCCGGGGGAGTGGGAACTCCATCCGGAGGTGTTTGCTCAGTTGATTCATCGTTGGGGCAAACCAGAGTTGGATCTCATGGCGTCTCGCCAGAACGCCAAGCTTCCTTGTTACGGATCCAGTTCCAGGGACCCAGAAGCAACGCTGATAGATGCGCTAGCAGCGCCTTGGTTCTTCAACCTGGCTTATGTGTTTCCACCGTTTCCTCTGCTCCCTCGACTGATTGCCAAAATCAAACAGGAGAGAGCATCAGTGATTCTGATAGCACCTGCGTGGCCACGCAGGACTTGGTATGCAGACCTAGTGAACATGTCATCCTTTCCACCATGGACTCTGCCTCTAAGACAGGACCTTCTGATACAAGGTCCTTTCAATCATCCAAATCTAATTTCTCTGAGACTGACTGCATGGAGATTGAACGCTTGATTCTATCAAAGCGTGGCTTCTCCGAGTCAGTCATTGATACTTTAATACAGGCACGAAAGCCTGTTACCAGGAAAATCTACCACAAGATATGGAGTAAATATCTTTATTGGTGTGAATCCAAGACTTACTCATGGAGTAAAGTTAGGATTCCTAGAATATTGTCTTTTCTCCAAGAGGACTTGGACAAAGGATTATCAGGTAGTTCCTTAAAGGGACAGATTTCTGCTCTGTCTATTCTTTTGCACAAGCGTCTGGCAGAGGTTCCAGACGTCCAGGCATTTTGCCAGGCATTTTGCCAGGCTTTGGTTAGATTTAAGCCTGTGTTTAAACCTGTTGCTCCCCCGTGGAGCTTAAACTTGGTTCTTAAGGTTCTTCAAGGAGTTCCGTTTGAACCCCTTCATTCCATTGATATTAAACTTTTATCTTGGAAAGTTCTGTTTTTGATGGCTATTTCCTCGGCTCGGAGAGTCTCTGAGCTATCTGCCTTACAATGTGATTCTCCCTATCTGATTTTTCATGCAGATAAGGTAGTTCTGCGTACCAAACCTGGGTTTTTACCTAAGGTGGTTTCTAACAAGAATATCAATCAAGAGATTGTTGTTCCATCGTTGTGCCCTAATCCTTCTTCAAAGAAGGAACGTCTTTTACATAATCTTGACGTAGTCCGTGCCTTGAAGTTTTACTTACAAGCTACTAAGGATTTTCGTCAAACATCTTTCCTGTTTGTCGTTTACTCTGGACTGAGGAGAGGTCAAAAAGCTTCGGCAACCTCTCTTTCCTTTTGGCTTTGGAGCGTAATAAGCCTAGCCTATGAGACTGCTGGACAGCAGCCCCCTGAAAGGATTACAGCTCATTCTACTAGAGCTGTGGCTTCCACCTGGGCCTTCAAAAATGAGGCCTCTGTTGAACAGATTTACAAGGCTGCGACTTGGTCTTTGCTTCACACTTTTTCAAAATTTTACAAATTTGATACTTTTGCTTCTTCGGAGGCTGTGTTTGGGAGAAAGGTTCTTCAGGCAGTGGTTCCTTCCGCTTAATCCTGCCTTGTCCCTCCCATCATACGTGTATTTTAGCTTTGGTATTGGTATCCCACAAGTAATGGATTATCCGTGGACTGGATACACTTAACAAGAGAAAACATAATTTATGCTTACCTGATAAATTTATTTCTCTTGTAGTGTATCCAGTCCACGGCCCGCCCTGTCCTTTTAAGGCAGGTCTAAATTTTAATTAAACTACAGTCACCACTGCACCCTATGCTTTCTCTGTTTGTTTTCGGTCGAATGACTGGATATGACAGTTAGGGGAGGAGCTATATAGCAGCTCTGCTGTGGGTGATCCTCTTGCAACTTCCTGTTGGGAAGGAGAATATCCCACAAGTAATGGATGATCCGTGGACTGGATACACTACAAGAGAAATAAATTTATCAGGTAAGCATAAATTATGTTTTTTTTTGTAACCACACATATTTAACATTACATGTCCTTTTAAAGGGACAGTAAAATAAAAAAAAAAACATAAACCCAACCATCATCATTTAAAAACTACATATCAAACTTTCTTTTACCTGTTTAAAATATTGAGATGCGTGCGGAGCCTAGCAGCCCAGGATGATGATCGCACATTGAAACGGCTCTGAAGCCCTACTAGTCACCGTCAATAACAGAACGGTTCGTAGGCCAAAAATAGCACCAAATTTTATGGGCAAATACTCCCACATAAGGAGGCAATAAATCACTGGATCGAGCAGTTTATAGCAGCGAGGACAAAATCAGCGCAGAAGCAGAGCTACGTCACATGCGCTTCAGGCCGTAGTAAACGAGGCCCACATTAGACATCCGGCTCACAACTCCCTTTCAGATAAAAAAAAGTCTAAAGCACAGCCTAATGATAAGCATATCAGCACACTGAAGAGAGGCAAACAAGCCAGCACCTGTTCAACAACCACAACCATCATCGCTACAGAAACGCTGAAGCAGGCCTACAGATATACGCAAGCCAGTACCTGCAGTCTGGGGACTGCAGACAACTCCATTACAGAAATGCTGAAGCGGGCCTACAGATCTATGCATCTACTCTCTTGCCAGCAGGAAAAGGGGAAAAAGAAAAAGAGGTAACAGCCGCTGATCTCCCAATACCATATCCAAGACAGGTTATCTGTATAACCTTATAAAACTACCTCATAAAACACAAGAAATAATGGCCAGTGCTTAGGCCTAATCATCAGACCGAAGCAATCTCTAACCCTGTCATTAAGATCAGATTAAGTCTCCTACAAACACCAATATAACCACACTTGGGAAAGCTTAATAGAGAAGAGAGCATAAAGACTAATAATAATAATTACAGCAGGAACTCTTCACAGAGACCCATAAGCTGACCTGAAAACATTTACAGCATCAAACCCCTCATCCTTTATACACCTACTGAGCATATTCCTTGCCACATGGTTATGCCCAGCAAAAAGGGACCCAAGATGGATAAGCAGACTAAGCCCTTAACCATTTTATTACCAAGGAGGATCTGCGTTATATAAATATAAAAAATCAGAAACACAATACTGAAGAGGCCAAAATTTCACCTTGAATGACACATACTAACACCCGCTGAGGGACAACAGCACATAGAACGGCCGAATGACCAAGAAATCATAGCCTAATAACAGACACTAACACAATCCAAATATCAAAGGAGTGAATACACAGTCTTCGGAACACAAACTAGCAATGTATGCTAACGACATCCTCCTAACACTAACAGACGTTGAAACCTCATTGCCAGCCCTATTAGAAACAATGACTGAATACGGCAAACTCTCTAATTTTCACCTAAATTTGACGAAATCAGAACTTCTGAACATTTTTACTCCAACAGACATAATAAACAAAATACAATTTACTTGCCCCTTACGCATCCAACACAATTAATTGAAATACCTAGGGATTCAGCTAACCAAAGAACCACAAAACTTATTTGCAGCCAATTTCCTCTTATTACAAACTAACATAATAATAGATCTTTCGGAGGGGAAGAACAAACCCTTATCCTGGGTAGGTCAAGTGCATGTGATAAAGATGAATGTGCTTCTACGCATACTGTACTTTCTCAAGACTATGCCTATTCCATTCCCAGAGAATAACTTACTCAATTACAAGGAAATCTAGAACAATTTATCTGGAATGGTATTAAACCCAAAAAGACTTTATACCTTCCTAGAGAGAGAGGCGGATTGGGGGTCCAAAATATAACACAATATAGAACCATCTACATTATTACAGAGAATCATAGACTGGAGTTATAATTCACACAATAAACCATGGGTCCACCTAGACAGCAAAATTCTCCAAATAGACAATGTAGGCTTGTTGGCATGGTTACAACCCTCACAGAACCGCTAATACTCAAAAAATATCCTCTCCTTACAGAACTTTTTACACAATGGGACAAATTAATAGGCACCAGTACACACATAACCTCAAAACCATCACCCTTAACACCAATAGTTAATAAGGGGTCCCTAGGAGTAGCTTCGACTCTCCTTGTTTCTTTTAATTAGCTTACCAGGACATGTAAAATCAATCTCTGTTATCCATTACTTATGTTAGTTTCAGCCTAGCAGCTATATAAAATATAAGAGTAATCCTAAATCAGCCCTTGAATTGTAAGGGCTTAGTTTACCTTTTATAATACTTTGCTGGCTAACTATGTCAGTATTTTACCTTAATACACATGCAACTATTGCCTCCTGGTTTAAGTGTTTTTAACTTAGCCTAAGCTTATGTATGAATGATTATTCCTAGTTACTTCAATAAAGATTAATAGTATGAATGGTATGGAATAATATCCTTTGTAACCTATATCAGTTCTGCAGAGTTTAAAAATAATTATTTTCTAGGAGCCTAACTCCTTTTACTAAGTTGTATACTTGTTTACAATTAGGTTTCTAGTTGTTACCAATAGTTAATAACTCAGAACTCCTATTCTTGCCACGAAAAGCACCCCACACACTTAGACACCCACAATTAAAAGATTACACTTTTAAAAGAATCATCTCAGAAGGCAAACTCATATCACAAAGGGAACTAGCAGACAGAGAAGGACTAGCTTTACCATCTTGATTCACGCACAAGCAACTCTTGCACTACATAAACTCCCACAAACAGAAACGACATATAGTATGTAACCTAACTACATTTGAAAACCTATGTACACTACACCAACCACCGCAACATAGCATCTCTTCATTATATAAATTACTACCAGAATCGGCGATAACTTCCATCCTATAGCTATAAATGGAACAAAGAACTGGGTATAGAGGTCACACAAAAAGAATGGTCTCTTTCACCATAAAAAAGCCTCCGTGTCTGTGAAAATCACAGAAATAAACTATAAATAAATTTCTATCGTGTTGATATTTGAAAAATTCACAAACATTTCATTGGGATTTGGTGACAAAAAGCAGACCTCTTACATATCTGGTGGCATTGTGATAGGTTGGGAACCTTCTGGCAAGATATCATAATTTACATAAACAAAACACTATCCACACAAATCCCAACAAACCCGAGCATACTACTGCTCCATAAACTACCAAATCTCAAAGATGAAATCAAGCACTCTTTACTCTACATTATGCTCAACAGCGCAAAAATACTTATTCCACGGAAGTGGAAGTCCCCAGAGGTGCCTACCACTAATAGAAACCTTGCTCTCTCTAGAAAGATATCACTATCTAAAATCAGGAAGAATAGAAATTCACGAATACATGAATAAGATATGGAAAGCCACAAAAGATGAATAATAAATCAGATCTCTCCCCCTTCCTGTATCCCTACTCCCTTAATAACCTCCCCAACACAATTGCATAACAACCCCAATACAACCATAACTCTGGATCGCAGCGTTATTTGTTGTTATGTTTTACTTATTAATGGACACTTGAATGTAAAGATATCAAGCTCCCAGACGCGTCTCTGAGTGAGGAACGGTCTGCCTACACCAACTGAAACCCTTAATAGATAAGCTCCTACATCAGTGATCAAGTCTTTATTATAAGACTTAGTGGATAACAAAACATACATGGCTCCAAAGAATAAGACTACTGAAAATGGACTCAAACAACATAATATCCATTTTTAATATCCTTTTCACAATGATTTGTTTTTTGTCACACATTTTTGTCAGTTTTTCAAAGGATTTATTGATTTTTCAAATTCCACACCTTGAACCTGTTCAGAACACATTTTTGCATGTTTTCACGTGTAAAAACCATACTCCTAGATTACGAGTTGTGCGTTAGGCTAAAAAAGCAGCGTTAAGAGGTCCTAATGTTGCTTTTTTACGCCCGCTGGTATTACGAGTCTTGAAGGTTTAGGGGCACCGCACACTTCTTTGGCCTTACCGCAAAACGACTTACGTAAACTTCGTAAAGTCTTTTTTCTATGGGACTTCCATAGCGCCGGTATTACGAGTCTGTCCTGGGAGGCCAAAAAGTGAGCGGTACACCCTACCTCGTCAAGAGTCCTAACGCATTTAAAAGTCAGTAGTTATGAGTTTTATGGTACAACGCCGTGACATAAAACTCATAACTAAAGTGCTAAAAAAATACACTAACACCCATAAACTACCTATTAACCCCTAAACCGAGGCCCTCCCGCATCGCAAACACTATAATAAAAATTTTAACCCCTAATCTGCCGCTCCGGACACCGCCGCCACCTACATTATATGTATTAACCCCTAATCTGCTGCCCCCAACATCGCTGACACCTACATACTATTTATTAACCCCTAATCTGCCGCCCCCAATGTCGCCGCGACCTACCTACATTTATTAACCCCTACTCTGCCGCCGCCACTATATTAAAGTTATTAACCCCTAAACCTAAGTCTACCCTAATCCTAGCACCCCCTAACTTAAATATAATTCCAATAAATCTAAATAAAATTACTATCATTAACTAAATTATTCCTATTTAAAACTAAATACTTACCTATAAAATAAGCCCTAAGCTAGCTACAATATAACTAATAGTTACATTGTAGCTAGCTTAGGGTTTATTTTTATTTTACAGGCAAGTTTGTATTTATGTACAAAAAAAACCAAACACTAAATTACAGAAAATAATAAACAAATTACAGATATTTAAACTAATTACACCTAATCTAATAGCCCTATTAAAATCACCCCCACCCCCCAATAAAAAAAACCCTAGCCTAAACTAAACTACCAATAGCCCTTAAAAGGGCCTTTTGCAGGGCATTGCCCCAAAGTAATCAGCTCTTTTACCTGAAAAAAAAATACAAACAACACCCCAAACAGTAAAACCCATCACCCACACAACCAACCCCCCAAATAAAATACTATCTAAAAAAACCTAAGCTCCCCATTGCCCTGAAAAGGGCATTTGGATGGGCATTGCCCTTAAAAGGGAAGTTAGCTCTATTGCAGCCCAAAGTCCCTAACCTAAAAATAAAACCCACCCAATACACCCTTAAAAAAACCTAACACTAACCCCCTGAAGATCAACTTACCGAGAGAAGTCTTCATCCAAGCCGGGCCAAAGTCCTCAACAAAGCCGGGAGAAGTCTTCATCCAAGACGGGCGAAGTGGTCCTCCAGACGGGCAGAAGTCTTCATCCAGGCGGCATCTTTCTATCTTCATCCGACGCGGAGCGGGTCCATCTTCAAGACATCCGACGCGGAGCATCCTCTTCATCCGGAGTCTTCTTACTGAATGAAGGTACCTTTAAATAGAATTCTATCAGCCAATCGGAATTAAGGTAGAACAAATCCTATTGGCTGATGCAATCAGCCAATAGGATTGAAGTTCAATCCTATTGGCTGATCCAATCAGCCAATAGGATTGAGCTCACATTCTATTGGCTGTTCCAATCAGCCAATAGAATGCAAGCTCAATCCTATTGGTTGATTGCATCAGCCAATAGGATTTTCTTCTACCTTAATTCCCATTGGCTGATAGAATTGGCTATCTTAGGGTTTATTTTATAGGTAAGTATTTAGTTTTAAATAGGAATTATTTAGTTAATGATAATAATATATATTTAGATTTATTGTAATTATATTTAAGTTAGGGGGTGTTAGGGTTAGGATTAGACTTAGGTTTAGGGGTTAATAACTTTAATATAGAGGCAGCGACGTTGGGGGCTGCAGATTAGGGGTTAATAAACGTAGGTAGGTTGCGGCAACATTGGGGGCGGCAGATTAGGGGTTAATAAATAGTAGGTAGGTTGCAGCGATGTTGGGGCAGCAGATTAGGGGTTAATACATATAATGTAGGTGGCGGCGGTGTCCGGAGCGGCAGATTAGGGGTTAAATTTTTTAGGGGTAAAATTAGGGGTTAATAATTATAATGTAGGTGTCGGCGATGTCAGGGGCGGCATATTAGGGGTTAATAAGTGTAAGATTAGGGGTGTTTAGACTTGGGGTTCATGTTAGGTGTAGACATAAATTTTATTTCCCCATAGGAATCAATGGGGCTGCGTCAAGGAGTTTTACGCTGCTTTTTTGCAGGTGTTAGACTTTTTTTCAGCCGGCTCTCTCCGTTGATTCATATGGGGAAATCGTGCACGAGCACGTACGATCAGCTCACCGCTGACTTAAGCAGCGCTGGTATTGGAGTGCGGTATAGAGCAAAATTTTGCTCAACGCTCACTTATTGTCTTTTAACGACGGGTTTCTGAAAACTCGTAATACCAGCGCTGCAGGTAAGTGAGCGGTGAGGGAAAACTGCTCGTTAGCACCGCACAGCCTCTAACGCAAAACTCGTAATCTAGGCCATATTGTTTTAATTTTACATGAGCTGCCTCCTAGACTTTGAACAAATTTGTCGAGCCCTGTCTTAATGTTTTAATTTGTAATTGCAATGAGGTGTTTTGAAGTTTAAATATGTTCATTATAAAATTAATTAAATTAATAAGTAATTAATTGTGCATATCACAAATTGAAATTATTGGTTGGGTGGAGAAACGTGTTGTCATCAATATTGGATAAATTATCTCTTAAAGTTTAGTTTTGGGCTGTGTTTCTTTTAGGTTTTCTATCAAGGCAAGTGTTTATATAACAGCATACAGTCTTAAATAAATGTCAAACTAAATAAAAACAAGATATTTAATATTTATGATTTATTTGTAGGTTAAAAGGCCAGTACTTCAAAAAATTACATGCTGTAATCCGTTATTTTAAGTAGAAGTTCCGCTTGGGACCTGCAGAGCATTGCTGGTCCCAAGTGGAGCCCGCCACTTATCCCGGGTCCTAACCGGTTTAACATACAGTACTACAGGGTATATAGTCTTAAAAATACATGCTCTAACACAGTGATTTGCAACCTTTTTTTTGCCGTGGCACACTTTGTTACATTAAAAAAATCCTGTGGCACACCACCATCCCAAAATTTTACAAAATCACACATTGTAGACTAATACAGGATATATATACAGTGTGTATATATATATATATATATATATACACACACTGTACTGTGCTGTCATGCCATGCCTCCTATAAACTATATATGACATTGACATTCATTCACAAACAATCATAATCATTGTCTGTGAATGAATGTCAATGTCATGGTTGTAAATGATGCCTGATGAGACTGTCACATACCTCCCAATATTTCAAAATTTGAAAGAGGGACACCCCCGCACTGTTGTCAGTCTGCCGCGGCACACCTGAGGATCTCTCACGGCACACTAGTGTGCCACGGCACACTGGTTGAAAAACACTGATCTAACAGATAAAAGCATGTCATGTTTAAACTATAATGGCCCTTTAAATCTCTCTTTTTGGAATTACCCAAATGCCCTATGATATATTCCTAATACACTCTGCATTTGGACGTTGCTAGGCAACACAGTTCCCAAAATGCAGAAAAAAGAGGGACCTATTATACTGTGTGCATTTATTTCCTCTTTCTACCTTTATATTCATAAGATTCAGAACGCCTTTTCTTTATACTTTTGACATCATTAGCTATGAAATCAAATTTCAAGGCAATGATTAAGCAAATTGCAGTCCTAGGCAACACTGAGACATTTGCAAAACATACTGACCCCTAGACAGTGAATGTGAATACAAAGCACACGATACAGCTGCTTTGCTATTTTTTTATCTGGTTTAAAAGCACGTCACAAAGCAGTATACAACTCAGATTACCATAAATATGACCATACATAAATACATTTAAAGTATGTTTATTCTTAAATACATGCACTTATAGAAAAGAAAAACTTGTTAAAATGCATGCAAGTCCTCTTGCTGAGATGAATTTATACTTTTTCTATTATACGAAAATGTAAGCTGATTTTTACATTGCTTCATTTTGAATGACACAAAAGGATTAGCAAAGCACAAAGTCCGGGTCCAAAGTCCATGTAATACTGTACATAGAGAAAGTCCTGGTGCAACACATGATAGGCCCCCCTTCACTGGATCCCAGGGTAAATATCAAATAAGACACACAGGTGGCACTCAGAATAGGTAACAGTACCTATTTATTACAGTGAGCAACGTTTCGGAGATCCTGCCCCTTTAACAAGCTCAACATATGTGTATAACAACATTTAATAGCAGTACATGAAACAGAGGTGACCAATCACATGTCAAGGGGAGGGGTTTGCCAATAATGAGGACAGACATGCCATCATCCCAACATTATCACAAAGCATTCTAAAATACTATAAGTAAGAGTTCCTGTTACTTTGAAGAACCCTTGGAATTAAGAAGAAAATCATATTTAAATAAATGGAAGCAGGTCAAATCCCCTGTTAAGTCCCTTGGGATATATAGTGTCTAGTCTCCAAATCCACCTAGCTTCCCTATGTAAAAGGTATGTGCATCTGGGGGCATGGTCAATGACCATGAACCTAAGTTGCCTAGTTTGGTGGCCTTTTTCCATGAAATGTGCAGGAACTGGGAGGTGTACAGTTTTGTCATTTCTAATAGTTGACTTGTATTGTCATATACGGTCCTTTACCTTCTGGGTCATCTCCCCTACATACAATAGCCCACACAGGCATTTTAGCACATAGACCACATTGGTTGAATTGCATGTATAATATCCCTTAAGAAGGATCTTTTTTGCCAGTATATGGGTGTAAAATGATTCCCCCCTTAATTGCACTGCAACATTGGGCACAGCCCAAACAAGTAAAGTGCCATTCTTAAGTGTGCAAAAAAACTTCTATCTGGGTGCTTTCTCAGAGCCTTGGCAGGGCATAGCGTGCACTAACCTGCCTATAGTGTTACCCCTGCTGCTCTAGGGATGGTTTGGAATTCTTCAACCTCAGGGCATGCTTCATTAAGTAAAGGGCAATTTTTCTTAATTAACTTAAAAACATTCTGACTCAAAACATTATATGAGCTTACAAAATTCATTCTCTTGGGTGAAGGAGTTGTATATCTCTTAGGGGGGTCTTTCAGGGATTTCTCAATATTGTGTAACTCCTGACTATCTGTCAGGGTTTTTCCCTGTCGTGTTTGCCATGTGCTGCTGGCAGCCATTTTACTCACCTTTCTTCCTGACTATGGTGCATTGTGGGGGATGCTGCTCACTTCCTGCACTTCCTTTTATGGCCAGACTGGTGTGCATCATCCATGTGAGACAGGATGCAGTCTCATAATTGTGATGTCATCACTTATTATTTAAATGGCCTCTGTTCAGTATGCTTTGCCTTTGCGTTGTCTCAGACCTGTTTGTGAGAGTTCCTGTGTATTACCTGGCTGCCTGACGTCCTTCCTGGTTCCTGATCCCTGGCTTGTTCCTGACTCTGCTGTTTTCCTTGTTCCTGATTCCGGCTTGTCTGACTATTCGCTTTGGCTCCTGACTCGGCTCGTCTGACTACCAGCTCTGGTTTTGACTCTTGGCTTGTTATTTGACTTGTGGACGTTTTATTATTTTTTGCTATTAATAAAGGTGTGATTATTTTTGCACTTCTCGTCTCAGTCTGATTCCTGGCACTCTGACATTACGCAAAGGCCATGAATCCTGATGGTGCTAATAATCCACCTTTACCTGCCATCATTTCCAGGATGGATGAACAGGATCACTGCTTGGATCAATTTGCACTAGCCCTGCAAACCCTGCTGACTCTCACTGCACATTTGGACCAAAGTGTTCCGCAAGTTATGGCTGCTCCTGTTTCAGCTGCTGCACCTATGCCTACCAGGAGCATGTCTGGTTCTGCACTTCTACCTCAGCGATATGGAGGCGATCCTATTTAGTGCAGAGGGTTTTTGAACCAGGCGGGCATTTACTTTGAGATGTTACCTCAGGCGTTTCCCTCTGACAAAGCTAAGGTGGGATTTCTCATCTCGTTACTCTCTGACAAAGCTCTTGCCTGGGCTAATCCCTTGTGGGAGACTAATAAACCTGTGATTTCAAATTACCCTGAATTTGTGGCCTCCTTTCGAAGGGTATTTGATGTTGCGGCTCGCTCCTCCTCTGCTGCTAAACGACTCATGTCCATTCAGCAAGGTACAAGATCTGTTGCTCAGTATGCTATTGAGTTCCGTACGTTTGCCGCAGAGGTAGGTTGGAACAATGATGTCCTTGTGCCCGATTCATTCATGTCTCAGGGTATTCCGGCTTTGGAGGAGCATCTCCGGCAACTCCGTTCCACGTGGGTGCAGATTCAGGATTGCCTTCATCGTTCTATGCAGTGCCAAAAGTTCCAGGCTGATCGTAGGCGTCTGCCCGCACCTTCCTACCAGGTTGGTGAGAGAGTTTGGCTGTCCTCCCGCAACTTGAACCTTCTTGTGCCTTCCAATAAATTGGCTCCCCGTTACGTTGGTCCTTTTCGAATACTCCGACGGGTTAATCCTGTGGCCTACGCTCTTGACCTTCCTCCTGCTATGCGCATGTCCAATGTTTTTCATGTCTCCCTCTTGAAACCATTGGTTTGTAATCGGTTTACCACTGTGTTGCCTCGTCCCCATCCTATCTTTGTTGACAACCATGAGGAGTATGAGGTCAGCAGCATTATTGACTCTCGTATGTCCAGGGGCCGTGTACAGTATTTGGTTCACTGGAGGGGCTACGGTCCGGAGGAGAGTTCTTGGGTTCCCTCCTCTGATGTTCATGCTCCCACCCTCCTCCGTGCCTTCAATGCCCGTTTCCCCAATAAGCCTTTTGTCCTCCCGCGGGGGAGGGGTCGTTGAGGGGAGGGTACTGTCAGGGTTTTTCCCTGTTGTGTTTGCCATGTGCTGCGGGCAGCCATTTTACTCTCCTCTCTTCCTGACTATGGTGCATTGTGGGGGATGCTGCTAATTTCCTGCACTTCCTTTTATGGCCATACTGATGTGCATCATCCATGTGAGACAGGATGCAGTCTCAGAATTGTGATGTCATCACTTATTATTTAACGGGCCTCTGTTCAGTATGCTTTGCCTTTGCGTTGTCTCAGACCTGTTTGTGAGAGTTCCTGTGTATTACCTGGCTGCCTGACGTCCTTCCTGGTTCCTGATCCCTGGCTAGTTCCTTACTCTGCTGTTTTCCTTGTTCCTGATTCCGGTTCGTCTGACTATTCGCTTTGGCTCCTGACTCGGCTCGTCTGACTACCAGCTCTGGTTTTGATTCCTGGCTTGTTATTTGACTTGTGAACTTTTTATTATTTTTTTCTATTAATAAAGGTGTGATTATTTTTGCACTTCTCGTCTCAGTCTGATTCCTGGCACCCTGACACTATCATAACCTTGTTGTTTAAATTTTCTCCTCATCTCAGCCGACCTGATTTGCTTACCTATGGGATCTGAGACAATCCTATCTACCCTGGGAGGAAAACTCTTGCGATGTAGTAAGGTATTTCGATATGTGGGTTTTACGAACAGGTCAGTGGTTAAAGAGCCATTATGCTTTGAAACCATTGTGTCAAGAAACTCTACCCTTTGGTAATCATCTTTACAGCTAAATTTTAAGAAAGGGATCACATTCTCAATCGGCCAAAGGGGTGCGTTAGCTACGCATGCTTTTTTCCCCCTGCACCTTTTAAACAACGCTGGTATTGAGAGTTCTCAGAAGGGCTGCGTTAGGCTCCAAAAAGGGAGCGTACAGGCATATTTACCGCCACTGCAACTCTCAATACCAGCGGTGCTTACGGATGCAGGCAGCTTCAGAAACGTGCTCGTGCACGATTCCCCCATAGGAAACAATGGGGCAGTTTGAGCTGAGAAAAAACCTAACACCTGCAAAAAAGCAGCGTTCAGCTCCTAACGCAGCCCCATTGTTTCCTATGGGGAAACACTTTCTAAGTCAACACCTAACACCCTAACATGTACCCCGAGTCTAAACACCCCTAGCCTTACACTTATTAACCCCTAATCTACGGCCCCCGCTATCGCTGACCCCTGCATATTATTTTTAACCCCTAATCTGCCGCTCGTACACCGCCGCAACCTACGTTATCCCTATGTACCCCTAATCTGCTGCCCCTAACACCGCCGACCCCTATATTATATGTATTAACCCCTAATCTGCCGCCCCCAACGTCGCCGCCACCTATCTACAATTATTAACCCCTAATCTGCCGACCGGACCTCACCGCTACTCTAATAAATGTATTAACCCCTAAAGCTAAGTCTAACCCTAACACCCCCCTAAGTTAAATATAATTTTATTCTAACGAAATAAAATAATTCTTATTAAATAAATTAATCCTATTTAAAGCTAAATACTTACCTGTAAAATAAACCCTAATATAGCTACAATATAAATAACAATTATATTGTAGCTATTTTAGGATTAATATTTATTTTATAGGCAACTTTGTATTTATTTTAGTTAGTTACAATAGCTATTAAATAGTTAAGAACTATTTAATAGTTACCTAGTTAAAATAATTACAAAATTACCTGTAAAATAAATCCTAACCTAAGTTACAATTAAACCTAACACTACACTATCAATAAATTAATTAAATAAACTATCTACAATTATCTACAATTAAATCAACTAAACTAAATTACAAAAACAAACAAACACTAAATTACAAAAAAAAAACCCACTAAATTACAAAAAATAAAAAAGATTACAAGAATTTTAAACTAATTACACCTACTCTAAGCCCCCCAAAAAAATAACAAAGCCCCCCAAAATAAAAAAAATGCCCTACCCTATTCTAAAATAAAAATTTAACAGCTCTTTTACCTTACCAGCCCTTAAAAGGGCCTTTTGCGGGGCATGCCCCAAAGAAAACAGCTCTTTTGCATTTAAATAAACATACAATACCCCCCCAACATTACAACCCACCACCCACATACCCCTAATCTAACCCAAACCCCCAAACCTAACACTAAGCCCCTGAAGATCTTCCTACCTTGTCTTCACCACGCTGGGTATCACGATCCGTCCAGAAGAGGGTCCGAAGTCTTCCTCCTATCCGGCAAGAAGAGGTCCAGAAGAGGCTCCGAAGTCTTCATCCTATCCGGCAAGAAGAGGAGATCCGGACCGGCAAACATCTTCATCCAAGCGGCATCTTCTATCTTCTTCCATCCGGCGCGGAGCTGGACCATCTTGAAGCAGCCGACGCGGATCCATCCTCTTCTTCCGACTTCCTAAGTCTGAATGAAGGTTCCTTTAAATGACGTCATCCAAGATGGCGTCCCTCGAATTCCGATTGGCTGATAGGATTCTATCAGCCAATCAGAATTAAGGTAGGAAAAATCTGATTGAATCAGCCAATCAGATTCAAGTTCGGATTGGCTGTTCCGATTGGATCAGCCAATAGAATGCGAGGTCAATTCTATTGGCTGATCCAATCAGCCAATCGGATTGAACTTCAATCCGATTGGCTGATTACATCAGCCAATCGGATTTTTCCTACCTTAACTCCGATTGGCCGATAGAATCATATCAGCCAATCGGAATTCGAGGGACGCCATCTTGGATGACATCATTTAAAGGACCAGTCATTCGTCGGGTAGTCGTCGGTAGAGCTGGATGTTCCGCGCCGGAGGTCTTCAAGATGGAGCCTCTCATCGCCGGAAGGATGAAGATAGAAGATGCCGCTAGGATGAAGACTTCTGCTGGATGGAGGACCACTTGTGCCCGCATCGGATGAAGAGTTCGGCCCGGTTGGGTGAAGACGGCTCAAGGTAGGGTGATCTTCAATGGGGTAGTGTTAGTTTTTTTTTAAGGGGGGATCGGGTGGGTTTTAGAGTAGGGGTGTGTGGGTGGTGGGTTGTAATGTTGGGGGGGGTCTTGTGTTTTTTTTTTACAGGTAAAAGAGCTGATTACTTTGGGGCAATGCCCCGCAAAAAGTCCTTTTAAGGGCTGGTAAAAGAGCTATTTTATTAGGGGGCTTAGATTAGGTGTAATTAGATTAAAATTCTTGTAATTTTTTTTATTTTTTGTAATTTAGTGGGTTTTTTTGTACTATAGTTTAGTTTATTTAATTGTATTTTAGTTTAGATAATTGTAGGTAATTTATTTAATTAATTTATTGATAGTGTAGTGTTAGGTGTATTTGTAACTTAGGTTAGGATTTATTTTACAGGTAATTTTGTAATTATTTTAACTAGGTAGCTATTAAATGCTTATTAACTATTTAATAGCTATTGTACCTAGTTAAAATAAATACAAAGTTGCCTGTAAAATAAATATAAATCCTAAAATAGCTACAATGTAACTATTAGTTATATTGTAGCTATATTAGGGTTTATTTTATAGGTAAGTATTTAGTCTTAAATAGGATTAATTTATTTAATTATAGTAAATTTATTTCGATTTATTTAAATTATATTTAATTTAGGGGGATGTTAGGGTTAGACTTAGGTTTAGGGGTTAATAACTTTATTATAGTAGCGGCGACGTTGGGGGCGGCAGATTAGGGGTTAATAAAATTTATTATAGTGTTTGCGAGGCGGGAGTACAGCGGTTTAGGGGGTTAATACATTTATTGTAGTGGCGGCGATGTCCGGTCGGCAGATTAGGGGTTAATAAGTGTAGGTAGGTGGCGGCGATGTTGGGGGGGCAGATTAGGGGTTAATAAATATAATATAGTGGTGTCCGGAGCGGCAGATTAGGGGTTAATAATATAAAGCCGGTGTAGGCGATGTCGGGGCGGCAGATTAGGGGTTAATAAGTGTAAGGTTAGGGGTGTTTAGACTCGGGGTTCATGTTAGGGTGTTAGGTGTAGACTTAGAAAGTGTTTCCCCATAGGAAACAATGGGGCTGCGTTAGGAGCTGAACGCTGCTTTTTTTGCAGCCAGCTCAGCCCCATTGTATCCTATGGGGATATCGTGCATGAGCACGTTTTTCCAGCTTACCGCTACCGTAAGCAACGCTGGTATTGAGGGTTGAAGTGGCGCTAAATTTGGCTCAACGCTCACTTTTCTGAGGCTAACGCAGCCATTCAGAAAACTCAATACCAGCATTGGCTTAAGGAAGCGCTGTAAAAAAAAAAAGGAGCGTTAGAGCCGCAGGTTTTTACCGACAAAACTCTAAATCTATCCCTATGTAGGGTTGCCACCCATCCCTTAAAATACAGAACACTTATAAGTTACACATGCTGCAGGGTGTGCAGGGAGGAATATGAATAGTGCTGTCCAAAAACACAATACATGTTCCTCTTTGCAGCATGTGTAACTCATAAGTGTCCAGGTAAACATGGCTGAGGTGGCAACCCTATCTCTATGTAAAAGGTCCTTGGCCCTATCTCCCCCACTTGTGTGTCTGGGGGCATGGTCAGTGACCATGAACCTAAATTGGCTAGCTTGGTGGCCTTTTTCTATGACCCAGTGAAGGGGGCCTAACCGTTGTTGCACCAGGACTTTATGTATTACATGGACTTTGGAATTGTGTTGTGCTGATTCTTTTGTGTCTTTATATATGAACTGTGCTCTTCCATGGAAGAATGAAATCTCCCCTCCAACCCACCTTTTTCTTGGACAATACAGAGTTTTACACAAAATAACAGAAAATGCTGAATAAAAACTCAATGGATTTAATTATACTTAAAGGGACAGTAAAAAAAATATTTTATGATTTAAATAGGGCATGTAATTTCCAGTTTACTTTTATTACCAATTTTGCTTTGTTGTATTGGTATTCTTAGTTGAAAGCTAAATCTAGGAGGTCCATGTGTTAATTTCTTAGACCTTGAAGACTGCCTCTAATCTGAAAGCATTTTGACAGTTTTTCATCACTAGAGGGCGTTAGTTCATGTGTTTCATATAGATAGCATTGAGCTCAGGCACGTGAAGCTCCTAGGAGTCAGCACTGATTGGCTAAAAATGCAAGTCTGTCAAAAGAACTGAAATAAGGGAGCAGTTTGCAGAGGCATAGATACAAGGTAATCACAGAGGTAAAAAGTATATTATTATAACTGTGTTGGTTATGCAAAATTGGGGAATGGGTAATAAAGGGATTATCTACCTTTTTAAACAACATCAATTCTGGTGTTTACTGTCCCTTTAACAATGAATTCTCAGATCGAGAGCTACAGGAACTTACCGGTAAAATTGAAGCACAGAAGAATAAGCTGTGGGAAACCATAGGAGAAGAGGAGTAACAGCGTGCCTACAAAGAGGTTGAGGAAGGGGTTAATACCTCTAAAAATGAGATAGAGGAACACAAGAGGCATAAATTCAGATTCGACAAGCATGATTTTACCTCTTGCAGTGTGTAGAGATGGAACTGCCCACGTAGATGCCCCACCAATGCTGGCCCGAGGTGGATGATCTTGTGTACACGTCAGCAGAAAGGGACAGATAGCGGCGCTATGTCGAGCACTAACAGCTCTGGATCAGGGCGCGTACCAACAACAAGCAGACAACATTCAACAATGGCTTCCACATCCACTTTTTTAGAATGCCAGATGGAAACAGACGATTGAGGTGGAAAACAAGACAAGGTGGGAGACGGAGGAGGAGTGGGGACTCATTCACTACCGAAGTACAAACAGAAGAAATAAAAGAGGTATATGTCATTAATTTATCCTCCATGGAGTTAAATAATGATGAAATTGATGTACTTAATATGGGATTATCATTCTGCCCTACTGAATACCCTGAATAAATTTTCCATCATGACTGACCTGACCCACATTTTTAGGGGACTGCGACTTAAAGCATTCTTTAACAACCCAAACAAGCAAGTTATACACCATACAATACATAATGGTAATAACAGAGCCCCCTTTGATCTGTCTCCTTATGGATTGAGCTTAAAGAGTATATTCAATCCTTCATGGGACAATGTGGCAGTGGAAACCTTCATAAAAATTGTGGACACAGACTTCAAAACAATAATCAGCAAACATAAACAAAAAAAATATACAATTTGACCAAAAAATCAATATCAGGCTTAAAAACCTTGCAGAGTAATAAATATATCACCATCAAGCCTGCCGATTAGGGCAGAGCGGTGGTTGTTATAGACACAGCCAAATACAGGAATGAAATATTGTGACAGCTAAAGGACAACTAGTGTATATGAGAAATTGGACTGTGACCCAACTAATGATATCTGTAAAGCTTTGGTTAATATTTTATATATAGGTTTTTCTAACAACATGATGACTAGAATATTGTATGATTTTTTGATACCTAAATTCCCCATTGTACCAGTGTTTTATATAGTCCGAAGATCCATAAAAGGTTGATAGACCCCCCCCGGTAGACCCATTGTGGCGGGGATTGGTTCACTACTTAGTCCCACTACCCAGTTCCTGGATAAGGTATTATCCCCAATGGTTACCAAAGGCAGATCATATATCAGGGACACCAGATACTTCATTGATTTAAATTCAAAGCTGAATAATTTGGGGGAGGATGTTATCCTATCTACTTGGGATGTCACTTCTTTATATACAGTGATACCACACTCAGTGGGGATTGATTGTATATGTAATACATTATCTGCTAGTGGGCAGTTTAGTAAAATCCAACAGGAATGGTTGTTACAATTATTAGATCTTGTGTTGGTCAACAATTTCTTTTTGTATGATAACCAATTTTACATGCAAAAGACTGGGACGGTTATGGGGTCCAATGTGGCCCCAGCCTATGGCCCCTAGTGATCAAGCCGTCAACCTCAAATACGCTGGAATTCCGCAGCGTATTTATGGCGAGGCTGATTCGCCTTAGTTATCAAGCCCTAGATACCGGCAAAAGTAGAATTTTGTGACGTAAGCTTCGATCCGCCGGACTCAGTCCGACACAGATCGATTCTTACGTCACTCCAGATGTTCCGCACACAAGTGCGACACTATCTGACTACTTTTGCTAGTTATCAAAAAACTAGCAGGTACGCTCGGACTTTTCCGGCCCAGCGTACCTGGTTTTCAAACGGGCGGCGGATCCCATAGGAATCAATGGGAGTCTGACCATAGCGAAAGTTCATGTTTGCTGCTGCCAGACATCCCATTGATTCCTATGGGAGCTGTCTACACCTAACACCCTAACATGTACCCCGAGTCTAAACACCCCTAATCTGTCCCCCCTACACTGCCGCCACTAAATAAAGTGTTTACCCCCTAAACCGCCGCTCCCGGAGCCCACCGCAAGCTATAATAAATATGTTAACCCCTAAACCGCCACTCCTGGTCCCCGCCGCACTATAATATATATTTTAACCCCTTAACCGCCGCTCCTGAACCCTGCCACAACTATAATATATGTATTAACCCCTAAACCGCCGCGCCCAGACCCCACCGCCACCTACATTATACCTATTAACCCCTATCCTGCCCCCCCTATACCGTCGCCACCTATAATAAAGTTATTAACTCCTATCCTGCGGATCCCGGACCTCGCCGCAACTAAATAAATAATTTAACCCCTAAACCGCCGCTCCTGGACCCCGCCGCAACCTATATTAAACTTATTAACCCCTAATCTGCCCCCCCTACACCGTCGCCACCTATAATAAGTTTATTAACCCCTATCCTGCCCCCCCTACACCGTCGCCACCTATAATAAATTTATTAACCCCTATCCTGCCCCCCCCCACACACCGCCGCCACTGTAATAAAATTATTAACCCCTAAACCTAAGTCTAACCCTAACACCCCCCTAACTTAAATATTAATTAAAAAATCTAAATAATATTTCTCTTATTAACTAAATTAATCCTATTTAAAACTAAATACTTACCTTTAAAATAAACCCTAATATAGCTACAATATAAATAATAATTATATTGTAGCTATTTTAGGATTTATTTTTATTTTACAGGCAACTTTCAATTTATTTTAACTAGGTACAATAGCTATTAAATAGTTATTAACTATTTAATAGCTACCTAGCTAAAAGAAATACAAAATTACCTGTAAAATAAATCCTAACCTAAGTTACAATTAAACCTAACACTACACTATAATTAAATTAATTAAATAAATTAGTTACAAATAACTTCAATTAAATTAAATAAACTAACTAAAGTACAAAAAATAAAAAAGCTAAGTTACAAAAAATAAAAAAAAATAAGTTACAAACATTTAAAAAATATTACAATTTTAAGCTACTTACACCTAATCCAAGCCCCCTAATAAAATAACAAAGCCCCCCAAAATAAAAAAATGCCCTACCCTATTCTAAATTAGAAAGTTACCAGCTCTTTTACCTTACCAGCCCTTAAAAGGGCCTTTTGCGGGGCATGCCCTAAAGAATTCTTCTCTTTTGCCTGTAAAATAAAAATACAACCCCCCCCAACATTAAAACCCACCACCCACATACTCCTAATCTAACCCAAACCCCCCTTAAATAAACCTAACACTACCCCCCCTGAAGATCATCCTACCTTGAGTCGTCTTCAGCCAGCCAAGTGGAAATCCGGAGCGGCAGAAGTCATCATCCAGGCGGCGCTGAAGAAGTCTTCCATCCGATGAAGTCATCATCCAGACGGCGCTGAAGAAGTCTTCCATCCGATAGAAGTCTTCATCCAGGCGGCGTCTTCAATCTTCATCCATCCGGAGCGGAGCGGAGCCATCTTCAGACGAGCCGACGCGGAGCCATCCTCTTCTTCCCGACGACTAACGTCGAATGGATATTCCTTTAAGGGACGTCATCCAAGATGGCGTCCCTTCAATTCCGATTGGCTGATAGGATTCTATCAGCCAATCGAAATTAAGGTAGGAAAAATCTGATTGGCTGATTGAATCAGCAAATCAGATTGAAGTTCAATCCGATTGGCTGATCCAATCAGCCAATCAGATTGAGCTCGCATTCTATTGGCTGTTCCGATCAGCCAATAGAATGCAAGCTCAATCTGATTGGCTGATTGGATCAGCCAATCGGATTCAACTTCAATCTGATTGGCTGATTAAATCAGCCAATCAGATTTTTCCTACCTTAATTCCGATTGGCTGATAGAATCCTATCAGCCAATCGGAATTGAAGGGACGCCATCTTGGATGACGTCCCTTAAAGGAATATCCATTCGTCGTTAGTCGTCGGGAAGAAGAGGATGGCTCCGCGTCGGCTCGTCTGAAGATGGCTCCGCTCCGTATGGATGAAGATTGAAGACGCTGCCTGGATGAAGACTTCTATTGGATGGAAGTCTTCTTCAGCGTCGCCTGGATGATGACTTCTGCTGCTCCGGATCTCCTCTTCGGTTCCATCGGTGGTCGCCTGGCTGAAGACGACTCAAGGTAGGATGATCTTCAGGGGGGTAGTGTTAGGTTTATTTAAGGGGGTTTGGGTTAGATTAGGGGTATGTGGGTGGTGGGTTTTAATGTTGCAGGGGGTTGTATTTTTATTTTACAGGCAAAAGAGCAGAATTCTTTGGGGCATGCCCCGCAAAAGGCCCTTTTAAGGGCTGGTAAGGTAAAAGAGCTGGTAACTTTTTAATTTAGAATAGGGTAGGGCATTTATTTATTTTGGGGGCTTTGTTATTTTATTAGGGGGCTTAGATTAGGTGTAAGTAGCTTAAAATTGATGTAATATTTTTTAAATGTTTGTAACTTATTTTTTTAATTTCTTCTGTTATGTGTGATCAGTCCACGGGTCATCATTACTTCTGGGATATAACTCCTCCCCAACAGGAAATGCAAGAGGATTCACCCAGCAGAGCTGCATATAGCTCCTCCCCTCTACGTCAGTCCCAGTCATTCTCTTGCACCCAACGACTAGATAGGATGTGTGAGAGGACTATGGTGATTATACTTAGTTTTTATGACTTCAATCAAAAGTTTGTTATTTTAAAATAGCACCGGAGCGTGTTATTACTTCTCTGGCAGAGTTTGAGGAAGAATCTGTCAGAGTTTTTTACTATGATTTTAACCGGAGTAGTTAAGATCATATTGCTGTTCTCGGCCATCTGAGGGAGGTAAAGGCTTCAGATCAGGGGACAGCGGGCAGATGAATCTGCATTGAGGTATGTAGCAGTTTTTATTTTCTGAATGGAATTGATGAGAAAATCCTGCCATACCGTTAAAATGACATGTATGTATACACTTCAGTATTCTGGGGATGGTATTTCACCGGAACTACTCTGTTAAAGGTCACTAATCCTTTTTAATAACTATTTATCATGTTAAACGTTTTTGCTGGAATGTAGAATCGTTTACATTGCTGAGGTACTGTGTGAATAAATATTTGGGCATTATTTTCCACTTGGCAGTTTTTTTGCTTTAATTGTGACAGTTTCGTTTCTCTTCACTGCTGTGTGGGAGAGGGAGGGGCCGTTTTTGGCGCTCTTTGCTACGCATCAAAAAATACCAGTCAGTTACTTTTATATTTCCTGCATGATCCGGTTCATCTCTGATAGATCTCAGGGGTCTTCAAACTTCTTTGAAGGGAGGTAAATTCTCTCAGCAGAGCTGTGAGAATTCTTATAGTGACTGTGAATAAAAACGTTGCTTTGTATTTTTTATGTCAAATTTAATTATTGTTATTTTACTAATGGGAACAAACCTTTGCTAAAAGTTTTGTTGTTTTAAAGTTTGATGCTATAACTGTTTTTCAGTTCATTATTTCAACTGTCATTTAATCGTTAGTACCTCTTTGAGGCACAGTACGTTTTTTGCTAAAAAAGATTATAACCAAGTTGTAAGTTTTTTGCTAGTGTGTTAAACATGTCTGACTCAGAGGAAGATATCTGTGTCATTTGTTCCAATGCCAAGGTGGAGCCCAATAGAAATTTATGTACTAACTGTATTGATGCTACTTTAAATAAAAGTCAATCTGTACAATGTGAACAAATTTCACCAAACAGCGAGGGGAGAGTTATGCCGACTAACTCGCCTCACGCGGCAGTACCTGCATCTCCCGCCCGGGAGGTGCGTGATATTTTGGCGCCTAGTACATCTGGGCGGCCATTACAGATAACATTACAAGATATGGCTACTGTTATGACTGAAGTTTTGTCTAAATTACCAGAACTAAGAGGCAAGCGTGATCACTCTGGGGTGAGAACAGAGTGCGCTGACAATGCTAGGGCCATGTCTGATACTGCGTCACAGCTCGCAGAGCATGAGGACGGAGAGCTTCATTCTGTGGGTGACGGTTCTGATCCAAACAGATTGGACTCAGATATTTCAAATTTTAAATTTAAATTGGAGAACCTCCGTGTATTACTAGGGGAGGTCTTAGCAGCTCTCAACGATTGTAACACCGTTGCAATACCAGAGAAACTGTGTAGGTTGGATAAATACTTTGCGGTACCGGCGAGTACTGACGTTTTTCCTATACCTAAGAGACTAACTGAAATTGTTACTAAGGAGTGGGATAGACCCGGTGTGCCGTTCTCACCCCCTCCAATATTTAGAAAGATGTTTCCAATAGACGCCACCACTCGGGACTTATGGCAAACGGTCCCCAAGGTGGAGGGAGCAGTTTCTACTTTAGCTAAGCGTACCACTATCCCGGTGGAGGATAGCTGTGCTTTCTCAGATCCAATGGATAAAAAATTAGAGGGTTACCTTAAGAAAATGTTTGTTCAACAAGGTTTTATATTACAACCCCTTGCATGTATCGCGCCGATTACGGCTGCGGCAGCATTTTGGATTGAGTCGCTTGAAGAGAACCTTAGTTCATCTACGCTAGACGACATTACGGACAGGCTTAGAGTCCTTAAACTAGCTAATTCCTTCATTTCGGAGGCCGTAGTACATTTAACCAAACTTACGGCTAAGAACTCAGGATTCGCCATACAGGCACGTAGGGCGCTGTGGCTAAAATCCTGGTCAGCTGATGTTACTTCTAAGTCCAAATTACTTAATATACCTTTCAAGGGGCAGTCTTTATTTGGGCCCGGTTTGAAAGAGATTATCGCTGACATTACAGGAGGTAAGGGCCACGCCCTACCTCAAGACAAAGCCAAAACTAAGGCTAGACAGTCTAATTTTCGTCCCTTTCGGAACTTCAAAACAGGAGCAGCATCAACCTCCACTGCACCAAAACAGGAAGGAGCTGTTGCTCGTTACAGGCAAGGCTGGAAGCCTAACCAGTCCTGGAACAAGAGCAAGCAGGCCAGGAAACCTGCTGCTGCCCCAAAGACAGCATGAACCGAGAGCCCCCGATCCGGGACCGGATCTAGTGGGGGGCAGACTCTCTCTCTTCGCCCAGGCCTGGGCAAGAGATGTTCAGGATCCCTGGGCACTAGAGATCATATCTCAGGGATACCTTCTAGACTTCAAATTATCTCCCCCAAGAGGGAGATTTCATCTGTCAAGGTTGTCAACAAACCAGATAAAGAAAGAAGCGTTTCTACGCTGCGTACAAGATCTGTTAATAATGGGAGTGATCCATCCGGTTCCGCGGTCGGAACAAGGACAAGGGTTCTACTCAAACCTGTTTGTGGTTCCCAAAAAAGAGGGAACTTTCAGGCCAATCTTAGATTTAAAGATTCTAAACAAATTCCTAAGAGTTCCATCGTTCAAAATGGAAACTATTCGGACAATCTTACCCATGATCCAAGAGGGTCAGTACATGACCACAGTGGATTTAAAGGATACTTACCTTCACATACCGATCCACAAAGATCATCACCGGTATCTAAGGTTTGCCTTCTTAGACAGGCACTACCAGTTTGTAGCTCTTCCATTCGGATTGGCTACGGCTCCAAGAATCTTCACAAAGGTTCTGGGTGCCCTTCTGGCGGTACTAAGACCGCGAGGGATTTCGGTAGCTCCATACCTAGACGACATTCTAATACAAGCTTCAAGCTTTCAAACTGCCAAGTCTCATACAGAGTTAGTTCTGGCATTTCTAAGGTCGCATGGATGGAAAGTGAACGAAAAGAAGAGTTCTCTTTTTCCTCTCACAAGAGTTCCATTCTTGGGGACTCTTATAGATTCTGTAGAAATGAAGATTTACCTGACAGAGGACAGGTTAACAAAGCTTCAAAATGCATGCCGTGTCCTTCATTCCATTCAACACCCGTCAGTAGCTCAATGCATGGAGGTGATCGGCTTAATGGTAGCGGCAATGGACATAGTACCTTTTGCACGCCTACACCTCAGACCTCTGCAATTATGCATGCTAAGTCAGTGGAATGGGGATTACTCAGATTTGTCCCCTACTCTGAATCTGAATCAAGAGACCAGAAATTCTCTTCTATGGTGGCTTCATCGGCCACACCTGTCCAGGGGGATGCCATTCAGCAGGCCAGACTGGACAATTGTAACAACAGACGCCAGCCTACTAGGTTGGGGCGCTGTCTGGAATTCTCTAAAGGCTCAGGGACTATGGAATCAGGAGGAGAGTCTCCTTCCAATAAACATTCTGGAATTGAGGGCAGTTCTCAATGCCCTTCTAGCTTGGCCCCAATTAACAACTCGGGGGTTCATCAGGTTTCAGTCGGACAACATCACGACTGTAGCTTACATCAACCATCAGGGAGGGACAAGAAGCTCCCTAGCAATGGTGGAAGTATCAAAGATAATTCGCTGGGCAGAGTCTCACTCTTGCCACCTGTCAGCAATCCACATCCCGGGAGTGGAGTACTGGGAGGCGGATTTCTTGAGTCGCCAGACTTTTCATCCGGGGGAGTGGGAACTTCATCCGGAAGTCTTTGCCCAAATACTTCGACGTTGGGGCAAACCAGAGATAGATCTCATGGCGTCTCGCCAGAACGCCAAACTTCCTCGCTACGGGTCCAGATCCAGGGATCCGGGAGCGGTTCTGATAGATGCTTTGACAGCACCTTGGAACTTCGGGATGGCTTATGTGTTTCCACCCTTTCCGCTGCTTCCTCGATTGATTGCCAAAATCAAGCAGGAGAGAGCATCAGTGATTCTAATAGCGCCTGCATGGCCACGCAGGACTTGGTATGCAGATCTAGTGGACATGTCATCCTGTCCGCCTTGGTCTCTACCTCTAAGACAGGACCTTCTGATACAGGGTCCATTCAAACATCAAAATCTAACTTCTCTGAAGCTGACTGCTTGGAAATTGAACGTTTGATTTTATCAAAACGTGGTTTTTCTGAGTCGGTTATTGATACCCTGATACAGGCTAGGAAGCCTGTTACCAGAAAGATTTACCATAAAATATGGCGTAAATACCTATACTGGTGCGAATCCAAACATTACTCCTGGAGTAAGGTTAGGATCTCTAGGATATTGTCTTTTCTACAAGAAGGGTTAGAAAAGGGTTTATCAGCTAGTTCATTAAAGGGACAGATTTCAGCTCTGTCCATCTTGTTACACAGGCGTCTGTCAGAAAATCCAGACGTCCAGGCTTTTTGTCAGGCTTTAGCTAGGATCAAGCCTGTGTTTAAAGCTGTTGCTCCGCCATGGAGTTTAAACTTAGTTCTTAACGTTTTACAGGGTGTTCCATTTGAACCCCTTCATTCCATTGATATAAAATTGTTATCTTGGAAAGTTCTGTTTTTAATGGCTATTTCCTCGGCTCGAAGAGTCTCTGAGTTATCAGCCTTACATTGTGATTCTCCTTATCTGATTTTTCACTCAGACAAGGTAGTTCTGCGTACTAAACCTGGGTTCTTACCTAAGGTGGTCACTAACAGGAATATCAATCAAGAGATTGTTGTTCCATCCTTGTGTCCAAATCCTTCTTCAAAGAAGGAACGTCTTCTACACAATCTGGATGTAGTTCGTGCCCTCAAGTTCTACTTGCAGGCAACTAAAGATTTTCGCCAAACTTCTTCCCTGTTTGTCGTTTATTCTGGACAGAGGAGAGGTCGAAAAGCTTCTGCTACCTCTCTCTCTTTTTGGCTTCGTAGCATAATACGTTTAGCCTATGAGACTGCTGGTCAGCAGCCTCCTGAAAGAATTACAGCTCACTCCACTAGAGCTGTGGCTTCCACTTGGGCCTTTAAGAATGAGGCCTCTGTTGAACAGATTTGCAAGGCTGCAACTTGGTCTTCGCTTCATACTTTTTCCAAATTTTACAAATTTGACACTTTTGCTTCTTCGGAGGCTATTTTTGGGAGAAAGGTTCTTCAGGCAGTGGTTCCTTCTATATAATGAGCCTGCCTATCCCTCCCGTCATCCGTGTACTTTTGCTTTGGTATTGGTATCCCAGAAGTAATGATGACCCGTGGACTGATCACACATAACAGAAGAAAACATAATTTATGCTTACCTGATAAATTCCTTTCTTCTGTTGTGTGATCAGTCCACGGCCCGCCCTGTTTTAAGGCAGGTAAATATCTTTTAAATTATACTCCAGTCACCACTTCACCCTTGGTTACTCCTTTCTCGTTGATTCTTGGTCGAATGACTGGGACTGACGTAGAGGGGAGGAGCTATATGCAGCTCTGCTGGGTGAATCCTCTTGCATTTCCTGTTGGGGAGGAGTTATATCCCAGAAGTAATGATGACCCGTGGACTGATCACACAACAGAAGAAAGGAATTTATCAGGTAAGCATAAATTATGTTTTTTTGTAACTTAGCTTTTTTTATTTTTTGTACTTTAGTTAGTTTATTTAATTTAATTGTAGTTATTTGTAGGCAATTTATTTAATTAATTTAATGATAGTGTAGTGTTAGGTTTAATTGTAACTTAGGTTAGGATTTATTTTACAGGTAATTTTGTATTTCTTTTAGCTAGGTAGTTATGAAATAGTTAATAACTATTTAATAACTATTCTAACTAGCTAAAATAAATACAAAGTTACCTGTAAAATAAATATAAATCCTAAAATAGCTACAATATAATTATTATTTATATTGTAGCTATCTTAGGGTTTATTTTACAGGTAAGTATTTAGTTTTAAATAGGAATAATTTATTAAAGTATAGTGTAGTGTTAGATGTAATTGTAACTTAGGTTAGTTCTTATTTTACAGGTAAATTTCTCTTTATTTTAGCTAGGTAGCTATTAAATAGTTAATAACTATTTAATAGCTATTGTACCTAGTTAAAATAAATTGAAAGATGCCTGTAAAATAAATATAAATCCTAAGATAGCTATAATATAATTATTAGTTAGATTGTAGCTATCTTAGGGTTTATTTTAAAGGTAAGTATTTAGTTTTAAATAGGATTAATTTATTTAATAAGAGAAATATTATTTAGATTTATTTAATTAATATTTAAGTTAGGGGGGTGTTAGGGTTAGTGTTAGACTTAGGTTTAGGGGTTAATAATTTTATTACAGTGGCGGCAGTGTAGGGGGGGCAGGATAGGGGGTTAATAAATGTATTATAGGTGGCGACGGTGTAGGGGGGCAGGATAGGGGTTAATAAGTTTAATATAGGTTGCGGCAGGGTCCGGGAGCGGCGGTTTAGGGGTTAAACTATGTATTTAGTTGCGGCGAGGTCCAGGATAGGGGTTAATAACTTTATTATAGTTGGCGGCGGTATAGTGGGGGCAGGATAGGGGTTTCTAGGTATAATGTAGGTGGCGGCGGTGTCCGGGAGCGGCGGTTTAGGGGTTAATACATTTATAAGAGTTGTGGCGGGGTCTAGGAGCGGCGGTTTAGGTGTTAATAACTTTATTGAGTTGCGGGGGGCGCCGGTATAGGGGGTAGAACAGTATAGTATAGTGTGGGTGCTTAGTGACAGGCTAGCAATAAAGCTGTCAAAAAGCAGAAGAGCAGCGAGATCGGATGAGTGATAATTCTCACAGTCCGCTGCTCATCGCCCCGTACTTGGTGCGCGGCTTTTTGACAGCTTTATTGATAACTTAGGTGAAATTTATCAGGTCCGCGGCGGCGATGGTAGGCGAGCTTAGGCGGGCGTATTGGACCGGCGAAGGCAGGTAAAGTAGACACGTTGATAACTAACCCCCCTATGTCTGTTTGGTTATGGACTCTATTGAAGAAAGAGTGGTCTATGGTGATCCACTATTTACTCAGTATTGCAAGGGGTGGTTTCGCTACATTGATGATTTGTTCATTTTGTGGTGGGGCCCCTCTGACAAACTGAGGGAGCTAAGAGATAATATTCGCCTAGATTTAGAGTTCTGCGTTAGCCGTCAAAACCAGCGTTAGGGGGTCCTAACGCTGGTTTTGGCCGCCCGCTGGTATTTAGAGTCAGTCAGGAAAGGGTCTAACGCTCACTTTCCAGCCGCAACTTTTCCATACCGCAGATCCCCTTACGTCAATTGCGTATCCTATCTTTTCAATGGGATCTTTCTAACGACGGTATTTAGAGTCTTGGCTGAAGTGAGCGTTAGAAATCTAATGACAAAACTCCAGCCGCAGCAAAAAGCCAAGAGTTAAGAGCTTTCTGGGCTAACGCCGGTTCATAAAGCTCTTAACTACTGTGCTCTAAAGTACACTAACACCCATAAACTACCTATGTACCCCTAAACCGAGGTCCCCCCACATCGCCGCCACTCTATTAATTTTTTTTAACCCCTAATCTGCCGACCGCACACTGCCGCAACCTACGTTATCCCTATGTACCCCTAATCTGCTGCCCCTAACATCCCCGACCCCTATATTATATTTATTTCCCCCTAATCTGCTCCCCCAACGTCGCCGCTACCTACCTACAATTATTAACCCCTAATCCGCCTCACTCCCGCCTCAAAAACCCTATAATAAATAGTATTAACCCCTAATCTGCCCTCCCTAACATCGCCGACACCTAACTTCAAGTATTAACCCCTAATCTGCCGACCGGACCTCGCCGCTACTCTAATAAATGTATTAACCCCTAAAGCTAAGTCTAACCCTAACCCTAACACCCCCCTAAGTTAAATATAATTTTATTCTAACAAAATAAAATAATTCTTATTAAATAAATGAATCCTATTTAAAGCTAAATACTTACCTGTAAAATAAACCCTAATATAGCTACAATATAAATAATAATTATATTGTAGCTATTTTAGGATTAATATTTATTTTACAGGCAACTTTGTATTTATTTTAACTAGGTACAATAGCTATTAAATAGTTAAGAACTATTTAATAGTTACCTAGTTAAAATAATTACAAAATCAACCAATCAGATTAAATCAACCAATCAGATTTTTCCTACCTTAATTCCGATTGGCTGATAGAATCCTTGTAATTTAGTGTTTGTTTTTGTAATATAAAAGGAAAAATATAAATGACCACAGGGTGTGACCACCAAACTCCTATTAAACCTACGAGTCCCTTACATAGGCTAGGCACTAAATGTATACATAAAGAAAGCAGGAGCGCCGTAGCTAAAGGTGGATAGGACTAAATAGTGAAATACAAATGCGTGAGCCAAACTAAAATTGATAATGTGAACACACTAATAGTTAATAAATACAAATGTGCAAAAGTAAATAATAATGGCTATGCCAAGATTTATTAGTAATACAATTTAATGCAATATAATAAAACCAACATTAATATGGACTAAAAACGGACGTCTCCGTTTATAAAAATGGGGGAGGAGGTTGCCACCACATAAAAATTATAAAACAGTCAAATACTTGAGATTGTGCAACTGGAAAATCCGGATAGGTACTAATATTACCTCATTGGTTTCTGGTAACAGTCTTACCCGCGGGCAGTTTGTAGTTCAGGTGCCTCCGTCAAAACTTACAGCCGTGGCCAGATGACGTCACCTTTATGGGCGCTGTCCCAAAGAAGCAATCTGATTGGTCTTTTTACAATCCTCTGGAAAGAAAGAGCAATGTAGCCGCCAGACTCCACACAACAAAGTAGCCGCTCATCAGTGCCTAATAGCATGCAGGGTACTTGTTAAGGACGGTGTATTAAAGGTGCAAATAACAATCTTGGTTCAAAGTGGTTCCGCTGCAGATTAGGTCAGTGACCTTGCTGTAAATCGGGTCAGCGGTCTCGGTGCACAAATGGATTCCGGTACAGTGAACAGTTGTGCTGACAAGTGCTGACTTGTTTGGTATTCCTTAGATCTTGCCAAAAAAGTCTCACAAACACCACAGTCCCGGCAAAGTGGTATACACAATGTAGCTCAAACTACATAGATAGATAAGTGCAGTCTGTAGGTTGCAACTTCACATCAACGCGTTTCTCCCTATACAGGGCTTTCTCAAGATGAAGTTGTTGCAACACATGAACCTTTTTAAAGGTGTTTCCTGTTTTTTCATTGGTCAGACTAGATAAATGAAAATTAAGGTGGTATGGGCTATTAGAGGTGGTGTTGGCAAACCTGTGGTGTTAAGGCAACCAAAACGTTGTATATATCTATACATATAAAATACATATAAAAAGCTACTAATTCATAAAATGATTAAAAATAAATAAGAGCATATAAATTTAAGACATAAGATAATTTAGGTGTATAACTTTAAGGTGCAACAGTGTTACTTTATAAAAATGAATATAGAAAATTGAAACTGTATATCAAAGATAAAACGTCACTTCTGTATGGGTACACATAAATAATTAATCCACTAGGAAATTTTATCAAATACAAAAGTCAATCCAATAGAAATTGAGAAGTTAAAAAAATTTTTTAAAAAAAAATTAAAAAGTTTTTTATTATTAGGAATTAATCCAATAGAAACGGGGAGATATCCAACTCTGAATTTAGGCCAGTGGGAAACAGCGTATCATACTTGTAAATATATTCGGCCTCTTTTAATTTTAAAAACTTGTCTATGTTGCCACCCCTCCAATTCTGTTTAACATGTAGTATCCCCCAGTATTTGAGATCCTTGGTCCTACCATTGTGCACTTGTTTGAAATGCTTGTAGAGACTAGTATCATCAATTCCTTTTTCAATGCAAAGGAGATGTTCCCTTATCCTATCTTTGATCATTCTTTTAGTTTCACCGAAATATACCAAATTACAAGTACATTTTAGAACATAAATGACCCCCTTAGTGGTGCATCTGATGCAATCTTTTATCAAAATATCCTCTCCTGTAGTGTGAACATTCAGTATGCATCTTTTATCACTATATTTGCAAGCCTTACAGGAATAGCAAGGGAAAAAACCTGATAGCCTCTCACCATGTAGATTTTTTTGGGTAGAAACCAATTTCTTATTGCCATTGCAGACACTAGGTGCCAAAATAGATTTAAAATTTCTAGATTTTCTAAATATCACTGTGGGTTTACATGGGAGTGAATCTCCCAATATGGGATCTGCTTTAAGTATAGCCCAATGTTTATTTAGTATCCTCCTCATCAGGCCATGATCTATGCTATAGTCAGTGACAAAGGGTAGATCAATTGATTCTGAATTTTCTTTATTGTTCTTTTGTTTGTATACAAGGAGAGATCTTCTATCGGTCTCCCTTGCTCTTGCTACTGCTTTATTAACAATGTCTTGCTTATATCCCCTATCTTTAAATTTTTCAACTAAAACTCCAATCTGGATCTCAAAATCTGATATCCTGGAGCAGTTCTTCCTTACCCTTAAACTTTGTCCTACAGGGATATTATCCTTCCATTGTTGAAGGTGACCTCCTTAAAATGGGTTTTTGTTTCTAAAGAGTTGTTAATCACCATAATTTCTAGATCTAAAAAGACAATTTTATCCTTACTATAGTTAAAGGTAAAATTTAACCCTCTATCATTGGCATTCATATCAGTAAACATATTGTTTAATTTTGATTCGGACCCCCTCTATATCATCAGAACATTGTCAATGTATCTTCTATAGAGCACGAGGTCTGCACCAAAGTTACCCTCCTGGAAGAAAGATTCCTCCCAGCTGCCTACAAAGAGGTTAGCATAACTTGGTGCAAACCTTTTGCCCATAGCCGTACCCTCTGTTTGTAAGTATAATTTGTTATTATACATAAAATAATTATTTTTAAGTATAAAAGCTATGCTCTTCAATAAAAATTCTTTTTGTTCTGATTTCATTTCTAAATCAGTGTCTAGATATTTCTTTATGGCCATAAGGCCCTTGTCATGATCTATCACTGTATATAGTGAGGTTATGTCTCCAGTGACCAAAATTAGGCCATCTTCCCAATAGTTTCTAAAATATTTAAAACTTGGGTAGAATCCCTCAGGTAGGAGTTCAAATTCCTTACAAATTTCTGTAGAAAGGTGTCCACATATTGTGAGAGATCGAGGTTAAAGCCCCTATGCCCGAAATAATCGGTCTGCCCAGTGGTTTATTTTGATTTTTATGTATTTTGGGAAGGAAGTAGAATACTGGGACCCTAGGAAACCCAGGGTCCAGGAATTCCACCTCCCTCTCATTTATTATTCCCAAGTTTTTACCTTCCCTTACAATCTTTTTGAGTAGTGCTGAAAATTTATTGATAGGGTTAAATTCTAATCTTTTATACGTCTTGTCATCACTTAACAGTCTCATGGCTTCTAATTCATAATAGCTAGTGTCCATTACCACAATCCTGCCGCCCTTGTCGGCGGACTTAATGGTTACATTATGGTTCTTTTTCAGATTTTACAGAGTAAGTTTATCTTTTTTACTCATATTAGTTTTATGAAATTTGGATGGATGGCTTTTCTTTAGATCTCTCAGGACCATTTGTTCAAAAGTCTCCAGGTTATTTCCTTTAGCAGAAATAGGATTAAATGTAGATTTAGATCTTAAGTTAGTGTGAATAAAGTTGTCCTGTTTAGTTTTAACCCTATTGGTCGATGCAATTTCAAGTGGATTTTTCATATAGAACCGTTTAAGAGTGAGGTTTCTCACAAACTTTTTAATATGTATATGAGTATTGAACATGGTTAGCCTAGTGCTAGGTGCAAAAGAAAGACCATAGCTTAAGATCTTTTTTTCTTCATCTTTTAAATCAATGCTACTGATATTAAAAACTCATTTTTTCTTTACCTCCCCCTTTTGGCTTTGTGTACTGGTCCCACTCCCTCTTGTTCCTCTAGAGGTCTTTTTTTTTTGTTTACCCATACGCTTGTCTTGTTTTTTTCCAGAAGGTCCTTTGATGTGCCCTCTTTTAGAGGGCTGTTCACTAAAAAAGGAACCTCATTAGCCTCGTGTCTGGGTCTCTCTGATTCGTAATTTAATGGTGTGTACCTATTTCTTACTGGTGTCTTCCATTCATCCCTATTATCCCAATAGTGTCTATTTGTTCTATATGGTTCTGATCTTTTCTTATCATAATCGTTCGTTATTATAATTTACATTTCTTACCTCAGAGTAATAATTATTCCGTCCATCATAAACATTAGATTTTCTGGAGTTATGATATTCTCTATTTTGTGTTCTATTGGTATTATAGTGATCTGGTCTCCAAGATCTATTAAAATCTCTGTTTTCTCTATTTTTATCTCTATAGGTATTTTGTCTGGGATATATAGAGTTTCTATTGTCTTTCTTTTTATTATAATTAACTACCATCCACTCCTCCATGTGAGTGTTAGTTTCCATATTAGTAGCATCATTATTGGTGTCTAAGTTTGGTCTTTTAGTATCCCTATCAAGCTTCTTCCATTTAGTTTTCAAAATGTCTTTATTTAAGGTGTCAATCCTTTCAATCATAGCTTTCTGTTTTTCTTTAAATTCCATTGATTTCTTATCCTTTAATTTATCTTTAATTTCTGTTATTTCTTTCTCTAAATCTACAAGAGTGTCTTTTCATGACCTTTTTAGAATTTCCATTAGATCTATTGATGCTTTAGATAACACTCCTTCCCACTCCAGCTGAAATGTCTCTTTTAATAGCCCATACCACCTTAATTTTAATTTATCTAGTCTGACCAATGAAAAAACAGGAAACACCTTTAAAAAGGTTCATGTGTTGCAACAACTTCATCTTGAGAAAGCCCTGTATAGGGAGAAACGCGTTGATGTGAAGTTGCAGCCTACAGACAGCACCTATCTAACTATGTAGTTTGAGCTACATTGTGTACACCACTTTGCCGGGACTGTGGTGTTTGTGAGACTTTTTTGGCAAGATCTAAGGAATACCAAACAAGTCAGCACTTGTCAGCACAACTGTTCACTGTACCGGAATCCATTTGTGCACCGAGACCGCTGACCCGATTTACAGCAAGGTCACTGACCTAATCTGCAGCGGAACCACTTTGAACCAAGATTGTCATTTGCACCTTTAATACACCATCCTCAACAAGTACCCTGCGTGCTATTAGGCACTGATGAGCGGCTACTTTGTTGTGTGGAGTCTGGCGTCTACATTGCTCTTTCTTTCCAGAGGATCGTAAAAAGACCAATCAGATTGCTTCTTTGAGACAGCGCCCATAAAGGTGACGTCATCCGGCCACGGCTGTAAGTTTTGACGGAGGCACCTGAATTACAAACTGCCCGCGGGTAAGACTGTTACCAGAATCCAATGAGGTAATATTAATACCTATCCGGATTTTCCAGTTGCACAATCTCAAGTATTTGACTGTTTTATAATCGATTTTTATGTGGTGGCAACATCCTCCCCCTTTTTTATAAACGGAGACGTCCGTTTTTAGTCCATATTATTGTTGGTTTTATTATATTGCATTAAATTGTATTACTAATAAATCTTGGCATAGCCATTATTATTTACTTTTGCACATTTGTATTTATTAACTATTAGTGTGATTCACATTATCAATTTTAGTTTGGCTCACGCATTTGTATTTCGCTATTTAGTCCTATCCACCTTTAGCTACAGCGCCCCTGCTTTCTTTATGTATATGTTTTTGTAATATAGTTTAGTTTATTTAATTGTATTTTATTTTAGATCATTGTAGCTAATTTATTTAATTAGTGTATTGATAGTGTAGTGTTAGGTGTATTTGTAACTTAGGTTAGGATTTATTTTACAGGTAATTTTGTAATTATTTTAACTAGGTAGCTATTAAATAGTTATTAACTATTTAATAGCTATTGTACCTAGTTAAAATAAATACAAAGTTGCCTGTAAAATAAATATAAATCCTGAAATAGATACAATGTAATTATAAGTTATATTGTAGCTATATTAGAGTTTATTTTATAGGTAAGTAGTTAGTTTTAAATAGGAATAATTTATTTAATTATAGTAAATTTATTCCGTTTTATTTAAATTATATTTAAGTTAGGGGGGTGTTAAGGTTAGGGTTAAACTTAAGTTTAGGGGTTAATAACTTTATTATAGTAGCAGCGACGTTGGGGAGGGAGATTAGGGGGTTAATAATTGTAGGTAGGTGGCGGCGATGTTAGGGAGGGCAGATTAGGGGTTAATACTATTTATTATAGTGTTTGCGAGGCAGGAGTGCAGCGGTTTAGGGGTTAATACATTTATTATAGCGGCGGCGATGTCCGGTCGGCAGATTAGGGATTAATAAGTGTAGGTAGGTGGTGGCAATGTCCGGTCGGCAGATTAGGGGTTATATAATTTTGTTTTAGTGTTTGCGATGTGGGGAGGCCTCGGTTTAGGGGTTCATAGGCAGTTTATGGGTGTTAGTGTACTTTGTAGCACGGTAGTTAAGAGCTTTATGTTCCAGCGTTAGCCCATAAAACTCTTAACTACTGACTTTTTTAGGCGGTAGGAGTCTTGGCGGTAGAGGCTGTACCGCTCACTTCTTCCAAGACTCGTAATACCGGCGTTAGGCAAATCCCATAGAAAATATAGGATACGCAATTGACGTAAGGGGATTTGCGGTAGCCAAAAGTCGCGGAAGAAAAGTGAGCGGTACACCTGTACTTGTCTGACTCGTAATACCAGCGGGCATTAAAAAGCAGTGTTAGGACCCCTTAACGCTGCTTTTTAAGGCTAATGCAGAACTCTAAATCTCGGTGTATGTATCCCAAGGGACTTAACACGGAATTTGACCTGCTTCCATTTATTTGAATAATAGTATTTTATCTTAATTCCAAGGGTTCTTCAAAGTAATAGGAGCTCTTACTTATAGGATGTTAGTTGTAGGTATAAAATAGGCTATTAGTTGGGACTTTCCCCTTGTATATATAGCAACTTGCTGCACTTGGTGACACTTTCTACATTGGGAGAGAATGGGTTAAGAATGCTTTGTGATTATGCTGGGATGATATCATTTGTGACGTCATTATTGGCTAACCCCTCCCATGACATGTGATTGGTCACCTCTGTTTCATATACTGCTTATAAATGTGGTTTGTTATGCACATATTTTCAGCTTGATAAAGGGGCAGGAGCCCCAAAACGTTGCTCACTGTAATAAAACATAATTTATGTAAGAACTTACCTGATAAATTCATTTCTTTCATATTGGCAAGAGTCCATGAGCTAGTGACGTATGGGATATACATTCCTACCAGGAGGGGCAAAGTTTCCCAAACCTCAAAATGCCTATAAATACACCCCCCACCACACCCACAATTCAGTTTAACGAATAGCCAAGAAGTGGGGTGATAAGAAAGGAGCTAAAGCATCAACAAGGAATTGGAATAATTGTGCTTTATACAAAAAAATCATAACCACCACAAAAAGGGTGGGCCTCATGGACTCTTGCCAATATGAAAGAAATGAATTTATCAGGTAAGTTCTTATATAAATTATGTATTCTTTCATGTAATTGTCAAGAGTCCATGAGCTAGTGACGTATGGGATAGCAAATACCCAAGATGTGGAACTCCACGCAAGAGTCACTAGAGAGGGAGGGATAAAAAAATAAAGACAGCCAATTCCGCTGAAAAAAGAATCCACAACCCAAATCAAAAGTTTTAATCTTCATAATGAAATAAACTGAAATTATAAGCAGAAGAATCAAACAGAAACAGCTGCCTGAAGAACTTTTCTACCAAAAACTGCTTCTGAAGAAGAGAAAACATCAAAATGGTAGAATTTAGTAAAAGTATGCAAAGAAGACCAAGTTGCTGCTTTGCAAATCTGATCAACAGAAGCTTTATTCTTAAAAGCCCAGGAAGTAGAAACTGACCTAGTAGAATGGCCCGTAATCCTCTGAGGCAGGGATTTACCCGACTCCAAATAAGCATGATGAATCAAAAGCTTTAACCAAGACGCCAAAGAAATGGCAAAAGCCTTCTGACCTTTCCTAGAACCAGAAAAGAAAGTCTTTCTGTTATCTTTAGTAGCTTCAACATAATATTTCAAAGCTCTTACCACGTCCAAAGAATGTAAAGATCTTTCCAAAGAATTCTTAGGATTAGGACACAACGAAGGGACAACAATTTCTCTACTAATGTTGTTGGAATTCACAACTTTAGGTAAAAATTTAAATGAAGTCCGCAAAACCGCCTTATCCTGATGAAAAATCAGAAAAGGAGACTCACAAGAAATAGCAGATAATTCAGAAACTCTTCTAGCAGAAGAGATGGCCAAAAGAAACAATACTTTCCAAGAAAGAAATTTAATGTCCAGAGAATGCATAGGCTCAAACGGAGGAGCCTGTAAAGCCCTCAAAACCAAATTAAGACTCCAAGGAGGAGAAATTGGCTTAATGACAGGCTTGATACGAACCAAAGCCTGTACAAAACAATGAATATCAGGAAGATTAGCAATTTTTCTGTGAAACAGAACAGAAAGAGCAGAGATTTGTCCTTTCAAGGAACTTGCAGATAAACCCTTATCCAAACCATCCTGAAACTGTAAAATTCTAGGAATTCTAAAAGAATGCCAAGAGAATTTATGAGAAGAACACCATGAAATGTAAGTCTTCCAAACTCGGTAATAAATCTTTCTAGACACAGATTTGCGAGCCTGCAACATTAAGTATTAATCACAGAGTCAGAGAAACCTCTATGACTAAGCACTAGGCGTTCAATCTCCATACCTTCAAATTTAATGATTTGAGATCCTGATGGAAAAATGGACCTTGAGATAGAAGGTCTGGCCTTAACGGAAGTGGCCAAGGTTGGCAACTGGACATCCAAACAAGATCCGCATACCAAAACCTGTGTGGCCATGCTGGAGCCACCAGCAGTATAAATGAACGCTCCATTATGATTTTGGAAATCACTCTTGGAAGAAGAACTAGAGGCGGAAAGATATAAGCAGGTTGATAATTCCAAGGAAGTGACAACGCATCCACTGCTTCCGCCTGAGGATCCCTGGACTTGGACAGATACCTGGGAAGTTTCCTGTTTAGATGAGAAGCCATCAGATCTATTTCTGGAAGCCCCCACATTTGAACAATCTGAAGAAACACATCTGGGTGAAGAGACCATTCTCCCGGATGTAAAGTCTGGCGACTGAGATAATCCGCTTCCCAATTGTCTATACCTGGGATATGGACCGCAGAGATTAGACAGGAGCTGTATTCCGCCCATGCAAGTATCCGAGATACTTCTTTCATAGCTTGAGGACTGTGAGTCCCACCTTGATGATTGACATACGCCACGGTTGTGACATTATCTGTCTAAAAACAAATAAACGGTTCTCTCTTCAGAAGAGGCCAAAACTGAGGAGCTCTGAGAATCTCACGGAGTTCCAAAATATTGATTAGTAATTATCAATTTCCTTACTTGGCAGTTTCAGGAATGTGAAAAAATGCAAACAGCATAGCCCTCTGACATAGAAAAAGGCCAGAGGCAAAATGAATGGGGTTTTAATTAATGAAAATATTTGGTGCCAAGTATGACGTACAACAAACAGAAAAATATTTTTTGCTGCCAAAAACTTCCGGAAACGAAATACACGCGTCATAGATGACGCAACCTTGTGAAGGACTCGGGGTCAACTAAGACGCCAGAAATGACGAATTTGCGTCAACGAACGTAACTTTGCACCAAAAAAATAGCGCCAAAAATGACGCAATAAATTTTGGCATTTTGTGCCCTCGCAAGCCTTATTCTGCCCGCAAATGTAAAAGACAGTCAATTGAAAAAGAGACTAAACCCCAGGTAAGAAATAATTTTTCATAAAAAAAGTATTTCCCAGATATGAAACTGACAGTCTGCAAAAAAAGGAAATATACTGAAAACCTGAATCATGGCAAATATAAGTACAATACATATATTCAGAATTTTATATAAATACATAAAGTGCCAAACCATAGCTGAGAGTGTCTTTGCAATATCCCTAATAAACACTTATGGATAAACAAATATTTTGTGTGTAGTTATTCCTATTTATGCAGTTATCAATGGTTAGTGAAAACTGATACCTCTTAGGAATAACATGAGAGAATAATGAGAGGAGAAGTGAGCTTGTAGTCACAGGTATTAATGATATTGTATACCTGGACTTTTATAATTCACTTCTATGAATAAGGTTTAGCTTTAGTCCTTCAGTGAGTTCAGCATGTATTAAAGAGTTAATGTGACAGGCAAACACAGTAGTTAACAGTTGACCTCTGTATTATTAGAGTTTGTAGCAGGTATTAATATGACAGGCAAACACTTTAGTAAGCAATTCAATTAGGCATTCAAACTTGTAGGTATTCCTATTGGAAATTACAGACAAATGTTTTAAGGCAGTCTCTTAATACTAAATACTTGCGTATATTTCCTTAAGGCAAGGTAAATTGGGAACAGGTCCGGTATAGATGAGAGGAGCTGAGATGACGACCTGTTAGTTGAAGTAAAACTCCGTGTTCAGCGTCCCTGCAGACAGCGTGTTCCGACTTCCGTGTACACACGCTGAATTAGAGATGACGTCAGAGTGCTGTGAAACTCCTTTAGTGTGAGAGGCGATATGAACTTGTAATCTTTAGAAGTATGATAAATGGTAACAGATTTTAGTAGTATGAAGATAACGAAATTGGTAAGGATATTGTTTGTTTGAAAAGAGTTTATCCAATCTGTTAAGTTTAGGAGATAGGTATAAGTTGCAATAACTCTGCTTTACCCATACATATGCAATTATCAAGCACCTGAGCAGTGCTTTAGTCCCTCCTTTTATAGATGATCTGATATGTCTCTGAGTAAACCTTAAAGGGACAGATATTACCACATATATTCTACTAGAGGGGTAAATGATATGACAGATCCCTCCCGTCAGGATGTCCTCCTACCACCAACTGCACGTGGTTTCGTTGGATATTTAGTGTGGAATTCAGAAAGTAAATGAGGAGCATTAATGTTAGAGTGTTGTACCCATGAATCTTCTTCTGGTCCATATCCCTTCCAGTGGACAAGATATTCAACTCTTCTCCAACGTATCCTGGAGTCAAGTATTCTTTCAATTTCATAATCCGTTTGATCAGGTTCGGATATGACATGGGAGTCGTTGACTTGTGGTTGTATGCTGTTGGTTCCAAGGTAGGGTTTCAGAAGCGATACATGGAATGATGGATGTATCTTTAATGTTTGTGGTAGTTTTAGAGTGACGGCATTAGGATTGATGATCTTTGTTATAGAGTAAGGCCCAATGAATTGGTTTGCGAGTTTTTTACAGGGGACTTGGAGTCTAAGATTTTTTGTGGAGAGTAGAACTCTATCTCCAACTTTAAAGGTTGGAGGATTACATCTTTTCGTATCATAATATCTCTTTTGAGAGGATTTGGCTTCTTCGAGGTGTTTCTTCAATAGTGTTAGAGATGATCTGATGTTTTGGGTATAATCCATGACGGTTGGATTACTGGATACAAGGTCTCGACCAGGGAGAGACTTAGGGTGGTATCCATATGTAGCATGAAAAGGCGAAGTTTTGGTGGAGGAGTTTATAGAATTATTATACGCAAATTCAGCTAAAGGTAACCACTCTACCCAGTCATCTTGAAGATGGCTTACATAGCATCTAAGGTACTGTTCTAGAGTTTGATTCGTACGCTCTGTTAATCCGTTAGATTGAGGGTGGAATGCAGTGGTGAGTCTTGATGAGATTTGTAGTATACGACATAATTCTTTCCAAAATCTAGAGGTGAATTGTGTCCCTCGGTCCGACACAATGGAGGTGGGTAGTCCATGAAGTTTTACAATATGTGACATGAATATTTTTGCAGTAGTGATGGCAGTAGGTAAGGACTTTAGTGGTATGAAGTGTGCTAATTTGGTGAGATGATCTATTACCACTAATATTGTAGTGAATTGGTTTGATGGAGGTAACTCCACTATGAAGTCCATAGCTATCATAGACCAGGGAACCTCCGGAATGGGTAAGGAACACATAAGTCCAAATGGTTTATGATGGTCTTTCTTGTTCCGAGCACAAGTATTACATTTAGTCACGTAATCAACTACGTCCTGATTAAGACGTGGCCACCAAAATGTCCTTTTGAGAAGTTCCATTGTTTTTACTATACCAGGGTGACCTGAGAGAGGAGTATCATGATAATGTTGTATGAGTTCTTTGCGTAAAGAGGAAGGAATATAGGTCTTGTTGTTATGGATAAATAAACCTGTCTTCTCATCCTTTTCACAAGAAGGTGGAATCTCAGTATCAGATTGTAAAGCATTTATTATTTCAGTGAGTAGAGTAGTGGCAGAGGCAATGATTTTGTGAGGGGCAATGATAAACTTTTTCTCTGGTTCTTCAGTGGTAGGTTCTAGGGATCTGGAGAGAGCATCTGCCTTGATGTTCTTAGAACCTGGTCTATATGTTATCAAAAATTCAAACCTGTCGAGGAAAAGAGCCCAACGGACCTGTCTAGATGAAAGAGTCTTGTTATTCTTGAGATATTGAAGGTTCTTGTGATCGGTGAAGATGTAAAACGGTTTGGAGGTGCCTTCTAGTAGATGCCTCCAATGTTCTAAAGCACATTTGATGGCTAACAATTCTTTGTCTCCTACGGAGTAATTTTGTTCGGCATTTGTAAGTGTTCTTGAATAATATGCGACTGGATGTAAAGTAGGATTAGTTAAAGATTGTTGAGAGAGTATAGCACCAATCCCTGTATTCGAGGCATCTACCTCTACTGTGTATTGGTAATCAGGATGAGGGAGTTGTAGAATTGGAGATGATGAAAATTTCCGTTTTAGAGATTCGAATGCCTCTTGAGCTTCATTGTTCCATAAGAATTTGTGTTTGCCTGTTAGTCTGGTTAAAGGTTTGACAATCATAGAGAAATTTTTTATGAATCGTCTATAAAAATTGGCAAATCCAAGAAATCGTTGTAGCGATTTTACCGAAGTGGGTTTAGTCCAGTTGAGTATAGCAGAAACCTTTTCAGGGTCCATCGTTACTCCAGTAGGTGAGATTATATATCCCAGAAATTTGATAGTATTTACATGGAAACAACACTTCTCCATCTTGGCGTAGAGTTGATGTTCACGCAATCTAGCTAACACCCACCTGACATGTTTGATATGTTCTTCTTCAGTACGAGAGTAGATTAAAATGTCATCCAAGTAAATTACCACGCACACATCCATAAGATCTTTAAATATATCATTGATAAAATACTGGAATGTGGCGGGTGCATTGGTGAGTCCGAATGGCATGACATTATATTGGAACAACCCATAACGGGTCCTGAAGGCCGTTTTCCATTCATCCCCACTCTTCATCCTGATAAGGTTGTAAGCTCCTTTAAGGTCTAATTTTGTGAATATGGTAGCATCACTCAACCTTTCTAGAAGCTCAGGGATGAGAGGAAGGGGGTATCTGTTTTTAATAGTTATAGAGTTAAGAGCTCTATAATCTATGATGGGTCGTCTAGTTCCATCTTTGTTAGTGACGAAAAATATGCCTGCTGCTGCCGAGGATGTACTGGGTGAGATAAAACCCTTACGTAAATTATCGTCTAGGTATTCCCTCAAGAATTGTAATTCTTTCTGTGATAATGGAAATATTCTTCCAAACGGTATGACTGCACCAGGTTTTGTATCAATTGGGCAGTCATATGGCCGATGTGGAGGAAGATTTTCTGCTTCCTTTAAATTAAATACGTCTGAAAATTCTGCGTATTCTTGAGGTAAAGCTGTTATAGCATGATTAATCTGTGTGTAAGGAAAACAAGTTGAAGAACAGTAAGAAGAATTAAATTTTAACTTGTTTATTGACCAATCAATAGTGGGATTATGTTTTTGTAGCCATGGATATCCCAAAATAATAGGATGTATAGATCCTGGGATGATGTCATATGAAATATATTCTTTGTGACCTGTTTTTGTAGTGGTGAGGAGTGGAATAGTGTGATGTGTAATGGGCCCTTTTAAGTAATTAGACCCGTCAATAACTTTGACATAAACTGGTATTTCTTTCATCACACAAGGTATTTTATTTGTATTAACAATTTTTTGATCTATGAACATTCCGAAAGCACCGGAGTCAATCATAGCCTCGCTCTGGTAAAGGTGTTGGTCCCACTGTAAAGACACAGAAATAGTCAAATGGGTATTTACTTTGGTAAGGATATTAGTGATACTGTAAGAAGTCTTACCCTTCTTTTGACGAATCAGGAGGGGGCATGTAGACACTCCATGGTCTTTGTTAGCACAATACATACATAAGTTGGCTAAGCGACGTCTTGTCTTTTCCTCTTGAGTTAGAGGACCTTTTATGGTTCCAATTTCCATTGCCACCGCTGGTGTGCTGGGTTTATCATAATGAACAGGATAATGCTTCTTTGTGAAGGTTTCGGGGTGTTGTCTTTCTAACTTACGTTCTCTGTAGCGTCGATCCATCGATATACAAACTTTTATTAAAGCCTCAAGAGTTTCAGATAACTCTATACGAGAAAGTTCGTCTTTGAGATGTTCTGATAATCCCAACCTGAATTGGTTCTTCAGGCTTATTATATTCCATTGCGAGTCAGTAGCCCATAGTTGGAATTCAGCAATATAATCTTCTACTGCTCGCTTTCCTTGTCTAAGGGATCTCAGGTTTTGTTCCGCGGTATTCTGTTTGTTAGTATCCTCATAAAGTGTAGACATGGCAGCAAAGAAATTTTCTAATGAATCTAGTATAGGATCACTAGACTCAAAAAACCTGTCAGCCCAAGCCCTGGGTTCTCCAGATAGATATGATATAGTGGTACAGACCTTAATTCTCTCTGTACAGTATGTCTTAGGTTTCATACTGAATAGTAACATGCAAGAATTTTTAAATTCACGGTATTTCGATCGTACCCCTGTGAATGGGTGAGGTGGATTAATTTGTGGTTCTGGATGATCAGTGGGTTTCTGTGTGAAATAATCATTCATTAAACGTTTAAGCGTGTTATTTTCAGTCTTTAGTTCATTTAAACCCTGCGCAAGTAATTCTACCTTTTGATTAAGGGTGCCAATTTCATTGGTCATTTGCGCAGGATCCATTGTAATCCTTTTTAGGTGCTTGATAATTCTGCAATATCCCTAATAAACACTTATGGATAAACAAATATTTTGTGTGTAGTTATTCCTATTTATGCAGTTATCAATGGTTAGTGAAAACTGATACCTCTTAGGAATAACATGAGAGAATAATGAGAGGAGAAGTGAGCTTGTAGTCACAGGTATTAATGATATTGTATACCTGGACTTTTAGAATTCACTTCTATGAATAAGGTTTAGCTTTAGTCCTTCAGTGAGTTCAGCATGTATTAAAGAGTTAATGTGACAGGCAAACACAGTAGTTAACAGTTGACCTCTGTATTATTAGAGTTTGTAGCAGGTATTAATATGACAGGCAAACACTTTAGTAAGCAATTCAATTAGGCATTCAAACTTGTAGGTATTCCTATTAGAAATTACAGACAAATGTTTTAAGGCAGTCTCTTAATACTAAATACTTGCGTATATTTCCTTAAGGCAAGGTAAATTGGGAACAGGTCCGGTATAGATGAGAGGAGCTGAGATGACGACCTGTTAGTTGAAGTAAAACTCCGTGTTCAGCGTCCCTGCAGACAGCGTGTTCCGACTTCCGTGTACACACGCTGAATTAGAGATGACGTCAGAGTGCTGTGAAACTCCTTTAGTGTGAGAGGCGATATGAACTTGTAATCTTTAGAAGTATGATAAATGGTAACAGATTTTAGTAGTATGAAGATAACGAAATTGGTAAGGATATTGTTTGTTTGAAAAGAGTTTATCCAATCTGTTAAGTTTAGGAGATAGGTATAAGTTGCAATAACTCTGCTTTACCCATACATATGCAATTATCAAGCACCTGAGCAGTGCTTTAGTCCCTCCTTTTATAGATGATCTGATATGTCTCTGAGTAAACCTTAAAGGGACAGATATTACCACATATATTCTACTAGAGGGGTAAATGATATGACAGTCTTAAGTAATGAAAACATACTTACCAAAAGACACCCATCCACATATAGCAGATAGCCAAACCAGTACTGAAACAGTTATCAGTAGAGGTAATGGAATATGAGAGTATATCGTCGATCTGAAAAGGGAGGTAGGAGATGAAGCTCTACGACCGATAACAGAGAACCTATGATATAGATCCCCGTGAGGAAAACCATTACATTCAATAGGTGATACTCCCTTCACATCCCTCCGACATTCACTGTACTCTGAGAGGAATCAGGCTTCAAAAAATGCTGAGAAGCGCATATCAACGTAGAAATCTTAGTACAAACTTACTTCACCACCTCCATAGGAGGCAAAGTTTGTAAAACTGAATTGTGGGTGTGGTGAGGGGTGTATTTATAGGCATTTTGAGGTTGTATATCCCATACGTCACTAGCTCATGGACTCTTGCCAATTACATGAAAGAAAGAGAAGGGAGAGAGAGAGCAAAAGGGGAGAGAGCAAAAGAGAGGGGGAAGAGAGCAAAATACAGGGGGGGAGAGACCAAAAGAGAGGGGGAAAAAGAGCAAAAGAGAGGGGAGAGAGAGCAAAAAAGAGGGAGGAGAGAGAGAGCAAAAGAGAGGGGAGAGAGAGAAAAATAGAGGGGGGGAGGGGGAGAGAGCAAAAGAGAAGGGACAGAGAGAGCAAAAGAGAGGGGGAGAGAGCAAAAGAGAGGGGAAGAGAGGTGGAGAGAGAGCAAAAGAGAAGGGCGAGAGAGAGAAAAAGGGTAGAGAGAGAGCAAAAGAGAGGGGAGAGAGAGAGAGCAAAAAAGAGGGGGGAGAGAGAGCATAAAAGAGGAGGGGAAAGAGAGAGAGCAAGAGATAGGGGGATAGAGAGCAAAAGAGAGGGGAGTGAGAGAGCAAAAGAGGGGGGAGAGAGAGAGCAAAAGAGAGGGGGAGAGCAAAATTAAGGGGGGAGGGGAGAGAGCAAGGGGTGGGACTGTACTGCAAAAATGGCCCGTGTACACAGGCTTTAGTACTAGTATATTAATAAAAACAATGTATTGGTCACTCAGGGACAGCCTTATTAGCAAAGTTCAACATACACTGCATAAACGGACCGTTCACCATAAACGTCAAATAGTTTTGTTCCTGTTTTGGCAATAATCTCCGCCCTTCTCTGTGATGTACTCAAGAAGGATGATCCTGTTCCATAAGAGCTCTTTTACCATACAATGTCCATCGTTATTAGGCATGTTTGAATGTCTATATAGAAAGTAATTGGCGGCATTATATCTACATAAAAACAGAAGGTGTATTCAATTGTTTGAAATCATAGAAATATATTGTATAACACATAAATATATAACAACGATTAGACTTTCGGCTAGATTATGAGTTTTGTGTTATGAGTGAAAAAGCCTCATAACGCTGCTTTTTCACTACCGCTGGTATTACGAGTCTTGCAGGTATTTCTGTACCGCACACTTTTTTGGCCGTAACGCAACGTGACTACCGCAGCTTTCAAAAAGTTCTTTTTCAATGGGACTCTGATAGTGCCGGTATTACGAGTTTGCCTGGGAGGCCAAAAAGTAAGCGTTACACCCTATACCGTCAAGATTCGTGCCGTAAACTGAAAGTCAGTAGTTATGGGTTTTGCATTACAAAGTTGTAGCATAAAACTCATAACTAAAGTGTTACAAAGAACACTAGCACCCATAAACTACCTATTAACCCATAAACCGAGGCCCTCCCGCATCGCAAACACTAAAATAAAATTATTAACCCCCTAATCTGCCGCTCCGGACATCGCTGCCACTATAATAAACATATCAACCCCTAAACCGTCGTACTTCCGCATTGCAAACACTAGTTAAATATTATAAACCCCTAATCTGCTGTCCCCAACATCGCTGAAACCTACATTACTGTTATTAACCCCTAATCTGCTGCCCCCAAAATCGCCGCCACTATACTAAAGTTATTAACCCTAAGTCTAACCCTAACACCCCTAACTTTAATGTAATTAAAATAAATCTAAATAAAACCTACTATTAATAACTAAATAATTCCTATTTAAAACTAAATACCTATAAAATAAACTCTAAACTAGCTACAATATAACTAATAGTTACATTGTAGCTATCTTAGGTTTTATTTTTATTTCACAGGCAAGTTTGTATTTATTTTAACTAGGTAGACTAGTTAGTATATAGTTATTAACTATTTACTAACTACCTAGCTAAAATAAATACAAATTTACCTGTAAAATAACCTCTCTTACACTAACACCTAACCTTACACTACAATTAAATAAATTACAATAATTAAATACAATTAACTAAATTACAAAACAAACACTAAATTACACAAAATAAAAAAGAAATTATCAAATATTTAAACTAATTACACCTAATCTAATAGCCCTATCAAAATAAAAAAAAAAAACATAAAATGAAACCCTAGCCTAAACTAAACTGCCAATAGCCCTTAAAAGGGCCTTTTCCGGGGCATTGCCCCAAAGAAATCAGCTCTTTTACCTGTAAAAAAAAATACAGACAACCCCTCAACAGTAAAACCCACCACCCACACAACCAAACCCCCCAAATAAAATCCTATCTAAAAAAAAACTAAGCTCCCCATTGCCCTGAAAAGGGCATTTGGATGGGCATTGCCCTTAAAAGGGCATTTAGCTCTTTTTTAGCCTAAACCCTAATCTAAAAATAAAACCCACCCAATAAACCCTTAAAAAACCTAACACTAACCCCTGAAGATCCACTTACAGTTTTTGAAGACCGGACATCCATCAACGAAGCGGCAGAAGTCTTCATCCAAGCGACAAGAAGTCCTCAACGAAGCCAGAAGAAGTCTTCATCCAAGCGGGCCGAAGTCTTCATTCAAGCCGGCAGAAGTCTTCATCCAGACGACATCTTCTATCTTCATCCATCCTGCGCGGAGTGGCTCCATCTTTAAGACATTCGGCGCGGAGCATCCTCTTCTTTACATGGTTACTGAAGAATGAAGGTTCCTTTAAGGGACGTCATCCAAGATGGCATCCCTTGAATTCCTATTGGATCAACCAATAGGATTAAAGCTCAATCCTATTGGCTGATCCAATCAGCCAATAGGATTTTTTCACCTTTAATTCCGATTGGCTGATAGAATTCTATCAGCCAATCGGATTTCATGGGATGCCATCTTGGATGACGCTCCTTAAAGGAACCTTCATTCATCAGTAGCCGTGGAAAGAAGAGGATGCTCCGCGCCGGATGTCTTGAAGATGGAGTCACTCTGCGCCGGATAGATGAAGATAGAAGATGCCATCTGGATGAAGACTTCTGCCAGCTTGGATGAAGACTTCTCCCAGCTTCATTGAGGACTTCTTGCCACTTGGATGAAGACTTCTGCCGTTTTGTTAAAGATGGATGTCTGGTCATCAAAAACTGTAAGTGCATCTTCGGGGGTTAGTGTTAGGTTTTTTAAAGGGTGGGTTTTATTTTTAGATTAGGGTTTGGGCTGAAAAAGAGCTAAATGCCCTTTTAAGGGCAATGCCCATCCAAATGCCCTTTTCAGGGCAATGGGGAGCTTAGGTTTATTTTAGATAGTATTTTTTACAGGTAAAAGAGCTGATTTCTTTTGATGGCAGATTAGGGGTTAATAAGTATAATGTAGGTGTCGGCGATGGCAGATTAGGAGTTAATAAGTGTAATGTAGGTGGCGGCGACATTGGCGGCAGCAGATTAGGGGTTAATAAGTGTAGGTAGGTGGCGGCGATGTCGGGGGCAGCAGATTAGGGGTTAATAAGTGTAATGTAGGTGTCGGGGCAGCAGATTAGGGGTTAATAAGTATAATGTAGGTGTCGGGGATGGCAGATTAGGAGTTAATAAGTGTAATGTAGGTGGCGGCGACATTGGGGGCAGCAGATTAGGGCTTAATAAGTGTAGGTAGGTGGCGGTGATGTCGGGGGCAGCAGATTAAGGGTTAATAAGTGTAATGTAGGTGTCGGGGCAGCAGATTGGGGGTTAATAAGTATAATGTAGGTGTCGGCAATGTCGGGAGCAGCAGATTAGGGGTTAATAAGTGTAATGTAGGTGTCGGCGATGTCGGGGACAGCAGACTAGGGGTGTTTAGACTCTGGGTTTATGTTAGGGTGTTAGGTGTAAACATTAAATTTTCTTTCCCCATAGGAATCAATGGGGCTGCGTTACGGAGCTTTATGCTCCTTTATTGCAGATTTAAGGCTTTTTTTTAGCCGGCTCTCCCCATTGATGTCTATGGGGAAATCGTGCACGAGTACGTAAAACAAGCTCACAGCAGCGCTGGTATTGGAGTGCGGTATGGAGCTCAATTTTACTCAACGCTCACTTATTAACTGCTAACTCTGGGTTTTTGCAAACCTGTAATAGCAGCGCTATAGGGAGGTGAGCGGTGACAATAACTTGCAAGTTAGCACTGAGCCGCTCATAACGCAAAACTCGTAATCTAGCTGTTAGTTATTTAAAGGTATGTAAAAAAAAAGGCACATTTAATTGTGCATATACAAATTAATAAATATTGCATAAACCTTGTTAATAACGTTTTTTTTTTTTTTTTTTTAAACTCACTTATTATTGCAAGTGTCACGATCTGGAAGTATATGAAGGTGTCATCGAACAACAATTCCGATTATCCTATTTTCATGACGGAATATTCTAGATTTTATTAGACTGAGAGACAGAGACGAGTATTTTGCATTACCTTTCACTTTACTACTCAGACAGCAATTTAAAGAAATAACATTTGAATATTAACAGAAAAAAATATGTTAACAATGAATAGATAGTTGAGACCAATGAGAACAGTCCTTTAGTGGTCAGAGATAGTAAGGACCAATCAGATGAGTCATAGTAACCATATAGAGTCCAAACAGTAGCAAAACCTCCTCTTTTCTCACTCAAGCGAAGAAAACACAAATCATTCCCAAAGAATAAAAACAGGAACAGTCCCGAAAAAACAATCCAGAATAATATGAAGAACTTCGATAAAACCAAAGGTTGATTGAAGAAAAACTGCATACTCCTCCAGGAAGGTGTCATCGAACAACAATTCCGATTATCCTATTTTCATGACGGAATATTCTAGATTTTATTAGACTGAGAGACAGAGACGAGTATTTTGCATTACCTTTCACTTTACTACTCAGACAGCAATTTAAAGAAATAACATTTGAATATTAACAGAAAAAAATATGTTAACAATGAATAGATAGTTGAGACCAATGAGAACAGTCCTTTAGTGGTCAGAGATAGTAAGGACCAATCAGATGAGTCATAGTAACCATATAGAGTCCAAACAGTAGCAAAACCTCCTCTTTTCTCACTCAAGCGAAGAAAACACAAATCATTCCCAAAGAATAAAAACAGGAACAGTCCCGAAAAAACAATCCAGAATAATATGAAGAACTTCGATGAAACCAAAGGTTGATTGAAGAAAAACTGCATACTCCTCCAGGAAGGTGTTATCGAACAACAATTCCGATTATCCTATTTTCATGACGGAATATTCTAGATTTTATTAGACAGAGAGACAGAGATGAGAATTTTGCATTACCTTTCACTTTACTACTCAGACAGCAATTTAAAGAAATAACATTTGAATATTAACAGAAAAAATATGTTAACAATGAATAGATAGTTGAGACCAATGAGAACAGTCCTTTAGTGGTCAGAGATAGTAAGGACCAATCAGATGAGTCATAGTAACCATATAGAGTCCAAACAGTAGCAAAACCTCCTCTTTTCTCACTCAAGCGAAGAAAACACAAATCATTCCCAAAGAATAAAAACAGGAACAGTCCCGAAAAAACAATCCAGAATAATATGAAGAACTTCGATGAAACCAAAGGTTGATTGAAGAAAAACTGCATACTCCTCCAGGAAGAAAAAGAAAACTTGCCAGACGAAACTGAAGAAGTTGATTGAAGAACATCTTTAGAGGAATCAGATTTTCTAGATAAACTCTTAAAATCCTGTAGAGGAAGGATTCGGCACTGAAAAAACAATAAGGAGTTATTAGAATTACATAAATACTATTCTTAAAACGTTAGGGTAGGGAACATATCAAATAGTGGAGGGAAAATACTCGTCTCTGTCTCTTTAATAAAATCTAGATTATTCCGTCATGAAAATAGGATAATCGGAATTTTATTGCAAGAACAGAGACTCCTATTTTGCAAGTTTAAAGCAAAATAATAAATAAATAACATAACAATAAATTTATAAAACAAGTTGTTGAGGAATAGAGTTAATAGGTTTAAAATAAAATTGTCTGAAAGTTTTGTCATCAGACCAATCTGCAGCATTTAAAATATCCTGTAAAGAAACAGATTTAGAAAAGGCTTTAGAAGCTGAAGCTCCTCGAAAAAAGTGAAGAAAAAATATCATCTACCCCAGCTTCCAACATAACATTCTTGACCCATCTACTAATAGTGGGTGAAGAAACTGGTAAGTGAGGAGAAACAAAAGAAATTAAGAGTTGTTTAGAAGAAGATGATCTAAGATGAGCCGTCCTGGATTCATACTCTTTAAGACAAAGAACTATACAGAGTTTTGGTTGTTCAAAAAAGTAGGGATAAAAAATAGAAGAAGATAGAGTTTTAGTTCTACGAGATAAAGTAAAAATTACTCCTTGAGGAGAAAACATTTTTGAATCATAATCAATAGCACGAACATCTGAAACTCTTTTACATGATAATAAACATAAAAGAGTTGCAAGTTTGATAGAAAGTTGTTTTAATGATAATTTATTATTCCCCGGCCATTTTTGGAAAAAGAGAGATTACCAAATCTACATCCCAAAAAGAAGAAATATAACACCTTTTGGTTCCAGGGGCCCAAGAGTCTTGAAGGAGGAGTTTAGCTTGCTCCGAAAGTCCATTGCAAGACCAGGATCCCCTAAAATTGTTCAAGCTACAAGCTGGAGATTGCCTTGAAGCACTAAGGTGTGAAATTCTCCGCCTGGATCTGTAAGAAGATCTGGAATACTGGGAAGAAGGATTGGAGGAAGGAAGGACATTTCCAGAAGATATGGGTTCCATACTCTATTCGGCCAAAGTGGAGTCATGATCAGAAGGGAAATCTGATGTCTCTTGACAAATAAAAGAGCCCAAAGAATCATTGAAAACGGAGGAAAAGCATATGCTCCTTGAGGAGGCCATTGTTGGAGGAAAGCATATATTGCTAGAGCTTCTGGGTCTGGTTTCCAACTGAAAAGGGGGTAAATCTGATGATTTAACCAAGAGGCAAAAAGATCTATTACAAAAGGACCCCTCAATTGATGAATTTGAGAAGGATTCAACATCCAGTCGCTGAAATCCGTAAGGTATCTCGAACCCCAGTCTGCCATTTGATTGTTGAGACCAGGAAGATATTCTGCTTGAACAGATATGTTTTGGGAAAGACAATAATGAATAAAGTCTTTGGTTAAAACCGATAACATTCTCGAAGTTGTTCCACCTAAACGGTTTATATATCGAACAGCTGATATATTGTCCATACGAAGAAGAACCGTAATGGGTTGAGAATGTTTGATAAAACTTTTGATAGCAAAAGCTCCAGCTAAAAGTTCCCGACAATTTATATGAAGATTCTTTTCTGAAAGAGACCATTTTCCTCCCGAAATTTGAGAACCACATCTTGCTCCCCAACCAGAGTTGCTTGCATCTGATTCTATAATTATGTCCGGTGAGCTTCCAAAAATGGCTTTGCCATTCCAAGCTACCATGTTGATAAGCCACCAATTCAATTCTTCTATAGCTTCTTCTGATAAGTGAATAAGATGTTGATAAGAAAAACCTTTTCTGAGGTAAAATATTTTCAATCTCTGCAACGCACTGTAATGTAGAGGAGCTGGAAAGATTGCTTGAATGGAGGAAGAAAGGAGGCCGATAATTCTGGCTAAAAGACAAAGAGGAAAACATTTCTTGTTTAGGGTATAAGAAATTTCCTTTTTTATCCTCTTTATCTTGTCTAAAGGAAGACTCGGAGAAGCAGAAATAGTATCTATGTTGAAACCTAAGAAGGTTAGATTTTGGGATGGAATCAAGGCCGATTTCTTGAAATTGATAATAAAACCCAAACTTTGAAGTAAGGAAATTGTAAGAGAAAGATGATCTTGAAGAATGGAAGGGGATTGATGAATAAGAAGAATATCGTCTAAGTAAATAATTAGACGAATTCCTCGTTTCCGAAGCCAGGCTACCACAGGTTTTAAAATTTTTGTAAAGACCCAAGGAGCAGAAGAAAGACCAAAAGGAAGGCATGTAAACTGCCATAAAGTCTCTTTCCAGAGGAATCTGAGATAATTTCTGAAATTTAAATGAATGGGAATTGTAAGATAAGCATTTTTTAAATCCAATCTTACAAGCCAATCGTTGTTGTAAAGACAATCTCTGAGAAGATTAATTCCTTCCATCTTGAAATGATTGTAAATTAGAAAGTAATTTAGATCTTTTAAATTTATAACAGGACGATAACTGCCTTCTTTCTTTTGGACTAGAAACATATTGCTTATGAAAGAATTTTCTGAATTGTGAGCAGGCTGAACTGCATCTTTTGATATCAGGTCTGAAATTTCTTTGTCTAGAAGTAATTGGTCTTTTTGAGAAAATTTTATTGGATTGGGCAAGGAATTTTGAAAAGGTGGTTCTATGAATTCTAAATGAAGGCCTGCAACAGTCTGTAAAATCCATGGATCTTGAGATATTCTTTGCCATTCTGAAAGGAAAAGTGTTAATCTGCCCCCTATTCTTTGTTGGAAAAAAGGAATGGAAAGAGAGGTGATTGAACTTACCTTGGAAGGATCTTCTGTTGAACCTGGATCTGAAACCTCTGGAAAAACGTTGTCTCGAACGTGAGGGAAAAAGGTTTTGGTGGGAGGTAGAGGGTGTAACAGTGTTGTGGAAACGAGACCTTGATGTGGCTGAATAGCGGCTGGAAAAGTGGTCTCTGCCTTTTCCAGCCTTTGAAAAAACTCTCTGGGGTTGGTTTTGGTAAAAAAAATTCTGTGTATTATTTTTAATTTTGTTTAATGAATTGAATGTGTTAACATAATTACTAAGTTGTTTGAGACCAGAGTCCCCAAACAACAAACCATCAGCTTCAGGACCCATTTCCGTGGAAGCAAAGTCAGTAATCTTAGGGTCGATACAGCGTAGAACTAATCTTCTGCGCTGAGATGCCAATGAAGTGTTAGCGTCACCTAACAAATAAACTGTCCTTTGTAACCACTCTCTTACAGTAATAGGGTCTAACAAATAATTCTCAGAAATGGCATTCTGGGATAATTCAAATAGTGTTGTAACGGGTCCTAATGTATCTAATAATTTATCTTGACAGGATTTTAGAAATCTGTCAGGACCAGATCTAATATTGGACTCTTTTGTACCAATAAATTTTAAAAGATTTTGATCAATTTCAGGGGTCAAATGAGTATTATGGGGTAATTCTGGCCTGGGACACTCCGCTTTGAAAGTATTTTTAGTCTTTTTTGATAGAGGCCTTCTAATGTAGAAGTCAATAAACTTAGATACCCTTTTTGAAGGTCTCCACTGAGAAGACATGGGATGATGAAGGTCATTTGGGTCGGTATAGGGAAGACCTAAATTATCCACAAGACAAGGTTTTTTATTTTTTAAAACTTTCTTCCTTTTCTTGGGTTTGGGAGAATCATCAGAGGAAGATGAGAATGCATTTAATAAAGTAGTGTTTGATTTGTAAGAATCAAAAGATTCATTATCAGAGTCTAAATTTTTTACATCTATTTCAATATTCTCATCATTATTATTGTCAGAAGAATCAGATTCAACTCTAAATTTTCTCTTACAAGAAATTTGGCTTCTTTTAGATATAATAATGTCTGATTCTGCTTCAGAAAGAGATGGACTTTCACTTCTGCATTTATGTGCAGGTATGGAAATGTCAGAGCAAAGCTGACGTGACAGATCTTTATTAGATTTTCTTTCTGATGAAAGTTTTCCCTCAGAATTTAAGTGTTTTGACTTGCTTAAAGCCTTTTTATAAACATGACCTTGTATCTCATTAAAATTGTTAACAGATTGGAGCTGATCCATCTGTTGCTTCAGAGGTTCAAAAGAACTGTTAATTAAATTTTGAACGTACTTTTCAGAAAGTTGCTTAGGGTCTTCAGACATTTTAAATTAATAAACTATATTAAAATAATTAAATAAATTAGCAGTATTGGATTGGATTCAAACTCCTAACCTTAGGTATTAAAAGCAGTATACTTTACCACTAATTTAAAGGCTAGAAACAAAATTATTTTCAGAAAATTAAACTATAACCTAAAAAGTCACTAAATTTTAATTAATAAATTTTTTATCAGTATTAGGATTCAAACCCGGAACCTTTAGACACTAAACAGATTGCTAAACCACTAAGCTATTTGAACAGAATAGAATAATATGTACTAGATACTTATTTGAAATAAACTATGAAGTAAACATTAGACATTTTTGTAACCGTAATAAAATAACTTTATTTAAAATGTTTTAAGTAAGTCAGTAAATGTTGCAAGTAATTAATACACAATGTAGCGTATACTCGACTGTCAGGGAAGGAGATGATGTAACGAGTGAGGAGGGCGGGAAATAACAAGTGTGTAGAGGCACGTAAGATGGAGGTGGGGTTAAACAGCTGATTAAGGACAAAATGGAGGACGGAGTTACACGGAGCTCAGGCGCTCCAAAAGAAAAGGGCAAAGAAAGATAGCGATGCAAATGATGCAATTAGGCTATCGAAAAAGGAGGTAAGGATAAACAAAGGGAATATAATAAAAGAAAAAACGGACACGTTTTCTGCAAAAAAACAAAAATATTTGTAACTAACCATAAATAAGAATACATAAATAATAAAGAAAAAACGGACAAACTTGAAATAAATTAAAATGAAAATGTAAGAAAAAATAACTAAAAGAAACAATAATAATAAAAGTATAAGAAAATGAGCAAATAAAAATAAATAGTAAATAATAGTAATAATAAAACAATAACAAACAATAATAAACAATAACAAATAATAGAAATATGACAAAACAAATTATTTATGCAATAAACAATTTGAACTTAACTCCTGAGCAGCAAAGAGAAAAGAGGAGGTTTTGCTACTGTTTGGACTCTATATGGTTACTATGACTCATCTGATTGGTCCTTACTATCTCTGACCACTAAAGGACTGTTCTCATTGGTCTCAACTATCTATTCATTGTTAACATATTTTTTCTGTTAATATTCAAATGTTATTTCTTTAAATTGCTGTCTGGGTAGTAAAGTGAAAGGTAATGCAAAATAGGAGTCTCTGTTCTTGTAATAAAATTGCAAATATGCCTATAGATAGCATAACATAAAATAATAAATTGTCAAAAAAAAGATAAAGGACTAGAGTCTATAAGTAAAATACAGGTAGCCCTCAGTTTACGCCGGGGATAGGTTCCAGGAGGAATGGTTGTAAATCGAAACCATTGTAAATTGAAACCCAGTTTATAATGTAAGTCAATAGGGAGTTAGGTTCCAGGCCCCTCTCAAAATTGTCATAAGTAACACCTAATACATTATTTTTAAAACTTTGAAATGAAGACTTTAAATGCTAAATAGCATTATAACCCTAATAATATAGATTGTATCATCAAACTAAGTTTAATGAACAAAAACATTTGCTAACAGCACCTAATTAAATAATCACACAACAGACTGCATCATCATCAAACTAAGTTTAATGAACAAAAACTTTTTTTTACTTGCATTTTTCTGCAATCAGTTCTCTGCATTGTTAACATGTTAGATACTATTAGGTCTGTACCTATTCTATGCATTTCAATCTGCAGTAATTAATAGGCAGTTAGGCACCCTCACCTCAAGCTGCTGGGCAGGAAGATAATAGGGAAGTGGGTGCTAAATCTTGTTGCTCGATAGCTAATGTCTGCTCTGTGTACACAGATCAATTTCAGACCTGTTAAGTTGCATAACTTTGCTGCAAAACAAGCTTACAGCTCCACCTACTGGCTATTTTAATTAGTGCACTTTGCTTTCCAAAGCTTTTCAATAGCAGTCACATGACTGAAAAAAAGGTTGTTATTCTGAAACGGCGCAAATGGAACCGGCGTAAACCGAGGGCCATCTGTATTAGATGAAGACTCAACATAAATGAATAATCAAAGTAACTTTATATCAGATGGTATGCAATACATTTTACAAACTTTTTTTTTGGTATGATTATTATTTACAGATTAGTGGAACTGTGATGGGCATAAGGTTCACGCCCAGTTATGTGAATTTGTATATGCCCATTTGGGAAGATTTATATGTATATTTGTCGCATGACTGGAGCGAGAACCTGGTGGCCCATCACAGGTATATATCTTGGTATTGAAAAGCTCCCTACACACAAGCAATATTTCCTTCTCTATATCTTAACCTCGGCCAAACTGTTAATAGCAAGAAATAGGAAGACAATTAACCCCCTCGATGTCAAGGAGTAGTAGATTGCATCAATTTCAAACAACTTCTGCCTAATATGAAAGCCCTGGGAATCCTAATCCTTTATGTCAAACAGAAGAAATAAGCCATTGCCCTATCATAAAAATATATATGCACACTACTTGCTCTGATATACTAAATACAACAGTTCCTGCTCAATCTCTTTTCCCTCTTGTCCCGTCTCCCCTTTTTTTTTCTCTCGTCCCCCCATCTAAAGAGCACAACACCCTCATAGACCCCTACCCACACAAATGGTTGCAGCTAGTAGTCTTCCACTGGTAGCAGATACGATACTGTTCCATATCTGTGTCCTAAACAATGTATTAGTTGTACTACATTCCAAAATACCGGTAGTTTTCTTGATATTAATGTGATTTTGTACTGGACATAAGACTGTTACAAGAAAAACACTTTGTCCAACGAGGTATTTAAACCCCACTGTTCCTGTGGGGTGCATCTAGTTAGTGCTACCTAATCTGTAACAATACAATTTTGTACCCCTGTATATTACTTGCGCTGTAAATTTGTATTTTGTATTTTCGATGTTAACCTCAATAAAATATTTCTTTAAAAAAAGAGAGAGAAAGGGACGGATAGGAAATATTTTTTTCCCCGAGGATAATAAATGATTGCAAACTCTTAGAACTAAATCTAATTATAAGCATATCTGTCTTTTGTTAATGTTTTGTTAGATATGTCTGCAAAATCCAATGTAATTGTTATGGGAAATGTGATATCCAATAAAACGATAAAAAAAAAATCATATTTTACATTTTAACTGACTTCCGTAAATGGCAAAAAATAATAATTTAGTCAGGAAATATGTGGTGCATGGGGTAAGAATATTGGAGATTTAATTTATTATGATTGTATCCCACAATATCAGTGACATATAAAATTAATAGAGCGTTAATATTTAGTCAAAACTACAATGATAAAATGTAGTTTAAATGCATGTTTAAAATCTTTGGTCTTATTCTTGTGCAATCAGTTTCTTTATTGGCACAATTATATCTAATATTGCATACATCTTGCAGGAATATTAAGTTGTAAGACTCCCTGTACTTATTCCTTTAACAATAAAATAAATGGACATAAAATATATTCAGATAACCCAATGGATTTATTTAAATCACTAATGAGTTGTATTATTCATAAGAAAGTGATGCTGGGATCCAGAAAACAAACAATTATTTCCGTAGACAAAAGAACAGAGGGCTACTCATATCAAGGGGTCCACTGTCTTTTTTTTTTTTGTCTAAAGAAATAATAAAACTGACACAGCGATAAAACCAGAGCAATGTAATTGCATGTTTGGAAATAGTACTAACAGATCGTTCTCTAGGAGAATGCTGCAAAAAGACTTCTTTTCATCAAGAATACAAAGCACAAAAAAAGGAAGTTATCTTAGACAAAGGCTTATGTCTACATATTGCTGTAATTATACCTCTAAATGATTGCAGGTCTTTTTTGTCTTAATGACCCTTTCTTAAATGTTCCTTGGAAATAAACTAGATGTGTGCATTAGACAAGTGTATTTGGAAACTTTGTTAGTAGTCGGATGCGGAAGACGGTGGCCACTCGAGTCCTTTGGCTCTTTTCTTGTGAAAGTTCAACACAATAAGATATGGATTTGCACAGATCTTAGTGTGTTGCACTTTCACAAGAATTATAGTAAGCAAAAAGTGTTTAGCAGATGTATGCAATACTAATTACAGGCCTAAAAAACTATACCGGAATCAGGCGCTAAGTTCCTCAAAGTTATGTCACTTAATGTGATTGTGGAGTGACAGTAGCCGGTTTCACCGTATAGTGGAGGAAGAACAAAGAGATCCACGCTTATTCCTTTAGGTGGGATAATTCCATTAGGTGAATGGTGTCCAGTGTAGTTGTCAGCTGCTGCCCGTGAAAGTGGGTGTGTATTTTCCAAACGGCAACAAACAGGATAAAACTGAAACAAAAAAAAGAGAAGACAGGCGCAGCCCGACTCAAGTGAAGAGGATTTAATACGTAAGCGCACACACACATGAATGGCAACTTACAAGATAAAAGAATAAAAACAGCACATCAATGATACTGCATCAGTGTTAAGACCCTGATAAAGAGCGGTATCCAAGAAGCCTTGGTTCTTAGCAGATCCACCACCTCAGTCGAAATATAACCGGATCTGGGGATTTATGCTGTGGCCAGTCAATAGAGAAAGCACAGGGGTGATGCAGAAACACTGCGTGATGGTTCAAAAGTTCTCTACACGCATTTCGTCTGAAACCAATCAGACTTTTTCAAGAGAGTTCATCACAGGTGTATGACAACGGAGCTCCTAACCGGCTTATAAAAGGGGCCGCGGTGTCAATTTCCTGTTTGGTGCAGGCCAATAAGAGTGTTTGAAAAACGGCTATAAATTCATATGTAACTATGTGATAACAATATGATACAAATGTAAAACCGACAAATTAAACAACAATAACACAATTGATATACAATATGGGTACAGAAAAAAGAACAGAAAAACATATTAATACAATTAAAACATTAGAGAGTACATCTATATGCTAGTCCAGCTAGCATCTAAGCTCAAAATATGAATATCATTCTGAATAACTTTTCAAAAAGAAAACCATGAATAAAAAATTGATTGCAATATACTGGTAATTTGATAAAAATGCTAAAAACACTAACTGATATTAGTGATATGGGTGATGGCATAAATCTTGTTATTAGAAATATAGTAATATAGTTAGGGTGAAAATGGAATACTGAAGGAATTGATAAAGTCTTCCCAATAGAGCAAGCAAAATTTATATAGAAAAATAGATGACCTTTAAAATATATATATATATCATTAGTTGAAAACGTGCAAAAAGTTATTTTAAAATAGACTGTTAATGTCCACTCAGGTTACATAAAGGCCTGTAAATCTAATTCCATATTCAGGCCTTGTGGATGCATGGAGCCTAATCCAATAGGATTCTCTACGTCTTAGAGTCATGAGCCTGTTGGAATATTTATTAATAGGAATCTAATCTATAACTTTAATATTCAAACTATTAGGATTCATGTGATGATAATTGCGGAAATGCTCAGGGACACTGTGTGTTCTAAGACCTGCCTTAAAGTTATTAACATGTTAATTAAATCTTGTTCGTATATTTCTTTTTGTCCTACCTATTTAAATAGAATTGCAACTTCAGCTTAGACAGTAAACTACATATGTTGTACTGCAGTTGCATCTATATTTAATCTTAAATTGTTTTGTGTGATTATAGTTATAAAAGGTGTCCCCTGTATGTACAGAACTACACATTCCACATTTTTTGACCCCACATTTATATGTACCTGGTTTTTGTGTGAGCCATGTAATGACATTCTTCTCCTCTGAGGTTTTTCTGAGTTTTGTAGGTGCTAGCATATTCTTTAAATCTCTGTATTCTCTAATACAGGAAGCATTAGAGAATTCAGTTATGTCCAATAGACATTTGGAGTTTATTTTGACAGGAATCAGTTTTATATTAAATCATAACTATTTTTGTTTTGAAGGACAATTTTATCAACAAACACAGGGCACTGTGGTGGGGACTACCTTTGCCCCATTGCATGCCAGCTTATATATGAACCACTTTGAGGAAAAATATGTCTGGTCCAACAATCCTTATAGAAATAATCTTATACGGTATTACCAGTATATAGATGATATAATCATTATATGGCAAGGGTCAGAAGCTCAAACAGGATTTTATCAATCATATTAACAGCAATATCTATAATCTTACATTTATCTCTAAAGTTGATAAACATAGAGTTGAATTCCTTGACCTCTCACTGTTTGTAGATGACAATAAGAAAATTGCAGTAGCAAATTATCGTAAGCCTACTGACAAGAATGGTTCTTTAAGTGCCAAAAGTGGCCACTTAACCAGGTGGAAATCAAACATTCCTCTGGGTCAGTACCAGAGAATTAAGAGGAACTGTACAAAAGATATTGATTATCAAAAAGAGATAAAATTGTTAGACGCTAGGTTCATTGAAAAAGGATATGATCAAAGAACAATTGAAATGGCCAAAAAAAGTGTTGATAATATGAAAAGAGAGACCCTTTTGATTCCCAAAGAACAAAATCCAAATAAAAATAAAGTTTCTAATAATAAAAGCAATAACACCAGATTTATCACTACTTTCAGTCAAGGAAGTAAGGATATCCAAAAAAAAATTAAACAAACATTGGGGAATACTTAAAGCTGATCCCATTTTAGGGGGAGCACTAGATGAGAAACCATTAGTAACCTTCAAGAAAAACAGAGATTTCAAGAATATGCTAGCACCTACAAAACTCTCTACTTATTCCTTTAACAATAAAATAAATGGACATAAAATATATTCAGATAACCCAATGGATTTATTTAAATCACTAATGAATTGTATTATTCATAAGAAAGTGATACTGGAATCCAGAAAACAAACAATTATTTCCGTAGACAAAAGAACAGAGGGCTACTCATATCAAAGGGGTCCACTGTCTTTTTTTTTGTCTAAAGAAATAATAAAACTGACACAGCGATAAAACCAGAGCAATGTAATTGCATGTTTGGAAATAGTACTAACAGATCGTTCTATAGGAGAATGCTGCAAAAAGACTTCTTTTCATTAAGAATACAAAGAACAAAAAAAGAACGTTATCTTAGGCAAAGGGTTATGTCTACATATTGCTGTAATTATACCTCTAAATGATTGCAGGTCTTTTTTGTCTTAATGACCCTTTCTTAAATGTTCCTTGGAAATAAACTAGATGTGTGCATTAGACAAGTGTATTTGGAAACTTTGTTAGCAGTCGGATGCAGAAGACGGTGGCCACTCGAGTCCTTTGGCTCTTTTCTTGTGAAAGTTCAACACAATAAGATATGGATTTGCACAGATCTTAGTGTGTTGCACTTTCACAAGAATTATAGTAAGCAAAAAGTGTTTAGCAGATGTATGCAATACTAATTACAGGCCTAAAAAACGATACCGGAATCAGGCGCTAAGTTCCTCAAAGTTATGTCACTTAATGTGATTGTGGAGTGACAGTAGCCGGTTTCACCGTATAGTGGAGGAAGAACAAAGAGATCCACGCTTATTCCTTTAGGTGGGATAATTCCATTAGGTGAATGGTGTCCAGTGTAGTTGTCAGCTGCTGCCCGTGAAAGTGGGTGTGTATTTTCCAAACGGCACCAAACAGGATAAAACTGAAACAAAAAAAGAGTAGACAGGCGCAGCCCGACTCAAGTGAAGAGGATTTAATACGTAAGCGCACACACACATGAATGGCAACTTACAAGATAAAAGAATAAAAACAGCACATCAATGATACTGCATCAGTGTTAAGACCCTGATAAAGAGCGGTATCCAAGAACCCTTGGTTCTTAGCAGATCCACCACCTCAGTCGAAATATAACCGGATCTGGGGATTTATGCTGTGGCCAGTCAATGGAGAAAGCACAGGGGTGATGCAGAAACACTGCATGATGGTTCAAAAGTTCTCTACACGCATTTCATCTGAAACCAATCAGACTTTTTCAAGAGAGTTAATCACAGGTGTATGACAACGGAGCTCCTAACTGGCTTATAAAAGGGGCCGCGGTGTCAATTTCCTGTTTGGTGCAGGCCAATACGAGTGTTTGAAAAACGGCTATAAATTCATATGTAACTATGTGATAACAATATGATACAAATGTAAAACCGACAAATTAAACAACAATAACACAATTGATATACAATATGGATACAGAAAATAGAACAGAAAAACATATTAATACATTTAAAACATTAGAGAGTACATCTATATGCTAGTCCAGCTAGCATCTAAGCTCAAAATATGAATATCATTCTGAATAACTTTTCAAAAAGAAAACCATGAATAAAAAATTGATTGCAATATACTGGTAATTTGATAAAAATGCTAAAAACACTAACTGATATTAGTGATATGGGTGATGGCATAAATCTTGTTATTAGAAATATATTAATATAGTAATATAGTTAGGGTGAAAATGGAATACTGAAGGAATTGATAAAGTCTTCCCAATAGAGCGAGCAAAATTTATATAGAAAAATAGATGACATTCAAAATATATATATATCATTAGTTGAAAACGTGCAAAAAGTTATTTTAAAATAGACTGTTCATGTCCACTCAGGTTACATAAAGGCCTGTAAATCTAATTCCATATTCAGGCCTTGTGGATGCATGGAGCCTAATCCAATAGGATTCTCTACGTCTTAGAGTCATGAGCCTGTTGGAATATTTATTAATAGGAATCTAATCTATAACTTTAATATTCAAACTATTAGGATTCATGTGATGATAATTGCGGAAATGCTCAGGGACACTGTGTGTTCTAAGACCTGCCTTAAAGTTATTAATATGTTCATTAAATCTTGTTCGTATATTTCTTTTTGTCCTACCTATGTAAATAGAATTGCAACTGCAGCTTAGACAGTAAACTACATATGTTGTACTGCAGTTGCATCTATATTTAATCTTAAATTGTTTTGTGTGATTATAGTTATAAAAGGTGTCCCCTGTATGTACAGAACTACACATTCCACATTTTTTGACCCCACATTTATATGTACCTGGTTTTTGTGTGAGCCATGTAATGACATTCTTCTCCTCTGAGGTTTTTCTGAGTTTTGTAGGTGCTAGCATATTCTTTAAATCTCTGTATTCTCTAATACAGGAAGCATTAGAGAATACAGCTATGTCCAATAGACATTTGGAGTTTATTTTGACAGGAATCAGTTTTATATTAAATCATAACTATTTTTGTTTTGAAGGACAATTTTATCAACAAACACAGGGCACTGTGGTGGGGACTACCTTTGCCCCATTGCATGCCAGCTTATATATGAACCACTTTGAGGAAAAATATGTCTGGTCCAACAATCCTTATAGAAATAATCTTATACGGTATTACCAGTATATAGATGATATAATCATTATATGGCAAGGGTCAGAAGCTCAAACTGAGGATTTTATCCATCATATTAACAGCAATATCTATAATCTTAAATTTATCTCTAAAGTTGATAAACATAGAGTTGAATTCCTTGACCTCTCACTGTTTGTAGATGACAATAAGAAAATTGCAGTAGCAAATTATCGTAAGCCTACTGACAAGAATGGTTCTTTAAGTGCCAAAAGTGGCCACTTAACCAGGTGGAAATCAAACATTCCTCTGGGTCAGTACCAGAGAATTAAGAGGAACTGTACAAAAGATATTGATTATCAAAAAGAGATAAAATTGTTAGACGCTAGGTTCATTGAAAAAGGATATGATCAAAGAACAATTGAAATGGCAAAAAAAAAGTGTTGATAATATGAAAAGAGAGACCCTTTTGATTCCCAAAGAACAAAATCCAAATAAAAATAAAAATAAAGTTTCTAATAATAAAAGCAATAACACCAGATTTATCACTACTTTCAGTCAAGGAAGTAAGGATATCCAAAAAAAAATTAAACAAACATTGGGGAATACTTAAAGCTGATCCCATTTTAGGGGGAGCACTAGATGAGAAACCATTAGTAACCTTCAAGAAAAACAGAGATTTCAAGAATATGCTAGCACCTACAAAACTCCGAAAAACCTCAGAGGAGAAAAATGTCATCACATGGCTCACACAAAAAGCAGGTACATATAAATGGGGGGTCAAAAATGTGGAATGTGTAGTTCTGTACATACAGGGGACACCTTTTATAACTATAATCACACAAAACAATTTAAGATTAAATATAAATGCAACTGCAGCACAACTTATGTAGTTTACTGCCTAAGCTGCAGTTGCAATTCTATTTACATAGGTAGGACAAAAAGAAATATACGAACAAGATTTAATGAACATGTTAATAACATTAAGGCAGGTCTTAGAACACACAGTGTCCCTGAGCATTTCCGCAATTATCATCACATGAATCCTTATAGTTTGAATATTAAAGTTATAGATTGGATTCCTATTAATAAATATTCCATCAGGCTCATGACTCTAAGACGTAGAGAATCCTATTGGATTTGCACATTAGGCTCCATGCATCCACAAGGCCTGAATATGGAATTAGATTTGCAGGCCTTTATGTAACCTGAGTGGACATTAACAGTCCATTTTAAAATTACTTTTTGCACGTTTTCAACTAATGATATATACAGTGGGGCAAAAAAGTATTTAGTCAGCCACCAATTGTGCAAATTCTCCCACTTAAGAAGATGAGAGAGGCCTGTAATTTTCATCATAGGTATACCTCAACTATGAGAGACAAAATGTGGAAACAAATCCAGACAATCACATTGTCTGATTTGGAAAGAATTTATTTGCATATTATGGTGGAAAATAAGTTCGGTCAATATCAAAAGTTCATCTCAATACTTTGTTATATATCCTTTGTTGGCAATGACAGAGGTCAAACGTTTTCTGTTAGTCTTCACAAGGTTGTCACACATTGTTGCTGGTATGTTGGCCCATTCCTGCATGCAGATCTCCTCTAGAGCAGTGATGTTTTAGGGCTGTCGCTGGGCAACACAGACTTTTAACTCCCTCCAAAGGTTTTATATGGGGTTGAGATCTGGAGACTGGCTAGGCCACTCCAGGACCTTGAAATGCTTCTTACGAAGCCACTCCTTTATTGCCCGGGCGGTGTGTTTGGGATCATTGTCATGCTGAAAGACCCAGCCATGTTTCATCTTCAATGTCCTTGCTGATGGAAGGAGGTTTGCACTCAAAATCTCACAATACATGGCCCCATTCATTATTTCATGTACACGGATCAATTGTCCTGTTCCCTTTGCAGAGAAACAGCCCCAAAGCATGCCACCCCCATGCTTCACAGTAGGTATGGTGTTCTTTGATTGCAACTCAGCATTCTCTCTCCTCCAAACACGACGAGTTGTGTTTCTACCAAACAGTTCTACTTTGGTTTCATCTGACTATATGACATTCTCCCAATACGCTTCTGGATCATCCAAATGCTCTCTAGCATACTTCAGACGGGCCCGGACATCTACTGGCTTAAGCAGGGGGACACGTCTGGCACTGCAGGATCTGAGTCCCTGGCAGCGTAGTGTGTTACTGATGGTAGCCTTTGTTACGTTGGTCCCAGCTCTCTGCAGGTCATTCACTAGATCCCCCTGTGTGGTTCTTGGATGTTTGCTCACCGTTCTTGTGATCATTTTGACCCCACGGGGGGAGATCTTGCGTGGAGCCCCAGATCGAGGGAGATTATCACTGGTCTTGTATGTCTTCCATTTTCTAAGTATTGCTCCCACAGTTGATTTCTTCACACCAAGCTGCTTGCCTATTGCAGATTCAGTCTTCCCAGCCTGGTGCAGGTCTACAATTTTGTTTCTGGTGTCCTTCGACAGCTCTTTGGTCTTCACAATAGTGGAGTTTGGAGTGTGACTGTTTGAGGTTGTGGACAGGTGTCTTTTATACTGATAACAAGTTCAAACAGGTGCCATTAATACAGGTAATGAGTGGAGGACAGAGGAGCCTCTTAAAGAAGAAGATACAGGTCTGCGAGAGCCAAAAATCTTGCTTGTTTGTAGGTGACCAAATACTTATTTTCCACCATAATATGCAAATAAATTCTTTCCAAATCAGACAATGTGATTGTCTGGATTTGTTTCCACATTTTGTCTCTCATAGTTGAGGTATACCTATGATGAAAATTACAGCCCTCTCTCGTCTTCTTAAGTGGGAGAACTTGCACAATTGGTGGCTGACTAAATACTTTTTTGCCCCACTGTATATATTTTGAGTGTCATCTATTTTTCTATATAAATTTTGCTCTCTCTATTGGGAGGACTTTATCAATTCCTTCAGTATTCCATTTTCACCCTAACTATATTACTATATAAATATATTTCTTATAACAAGATTTATGCCATCACCCATATCACTAATATAATTTTTATCAAATTACCAGTATATTGCAATCAATTTTTTATTCATAGTTTTCTTTTTGAAAAGTTATTCAGAATGATATTCATATTTTGAGCTTAGATGCTAGCTGGACTAGCATATATATGTACTCTCTAATGTTTTAAATGTATTATGTTTTTCTGTTCTTTTTTCTGTACCCATATTGTATATCAACTGTGTTATTATTGTTTAATTTGTCGTGTTACATTTGTATCATATTGTTATCACATTGTTACATATGAATTCATGGCCGTTTTTCAAACACTCTTATTGGCCTGCACCAAACAGGAAATTGACACCGCGGCCCCTTTTCTAAGCCGGTTAGGAGCTCCGTTGTCATACACCTGTGATTAACTCTCTTAAAAAAGTCTGATTATTTTCAGACGAAACGGGCGTAGAGAACTTTTGAACCATCACGCAGTGTTTCTGCATAACCCCTGTGCTTTCTCCATTGACTGGCCACATCATAAATCCCCAGATCCGGTTATACTTCGACTGAGGTGGTGGATCTGCTAAGAACCAAGGCTTCTTGGATACTGCTCCTTCTCAGGGTCTTAACACTGATGCAGTATCATTGATGTGCTGTTTTTATTTTTTTATCTCGTAAGTTGCCAATCATGTGTGTGTGCGCTTACGTATTAAATCCTCTTCACTTGAGTCGGGCTGCACCTGTCTTCCCTTTCTTTGTTTCACTAAAAAACTAAAACCTGCCTGTAGAAAAACACTCCTATGGAAAACAACATAATTTATGTAAGAACTTACCTGATAAATTCATTTCTTTCATATTAGCAAGAGTCCATGAGCTAGTGACGTATGGGATATACATTCCTACCAGGAGGGGCAAAGTTTCCCAAACCTCAAAATGCCTATAAATACACCCCTCACCACACCCACAAATCAGTTTAACGAATAGCCAAGAAGTGGGGTGATAAGAAAAAAGTGCGAAAGCATAAAAAACAAGGAATTGGAATAATTGTGCTTTATACAAAAAAAATCATAACCACCACAAAAAAAGGGTGGGCCTCATGGACTCTTGCTAATATGAAAGAAATGAATTTATCAGGTAAGTTCTTACATAAATTATGTTTTCTTTCATGTAATTAGCAAGAGTCCATGAGCTAGTGACGTATGGTATAATGACTACCCAAGATGTGGATCTTCCACGCAAGAGTCACTAGAGAGGGAGGGATAAAATAAAGACAGCCAATTCCGCTGAAAAATAATCCACACCCAAAATAAAGTTTAAATCTTATAATGAAGAAAACTGAAATTATAAGCAGAAGAATCAAACTGAAACAGCTGCCTGAAGTATTTTTTCTACCAAAAACTGCTTCAGAAGAAGAATACACATCAAAATGGTAGAATTTAGTAAAAATATGCAAAGAAGACCAAGTTGCCGCTTTGCAAATCTGAACAATCAAAGCTTCATTCCTAAACGCCAAGGAAGTAGAAACTGACCTAGTAGAATGAGCTGTAATCCTTTGAGGCGCAGATTTACCCGACTCGACATAAGCATGATGAATTAAAGATTTCAACCAAGATGCCAAAGAAATGGCAGAGGCCTTCTGACCTTTCCTAGAACCGGAAAAGATAACAAATAGACTAGAAGTCTTTCGGAAATTCTTAGTAGCTTCAACATAATATTTCAAAGCTCTAAAAACATCCAAAGAATGCAATGATATCTCCTTAGAATTCTTAGGATTAGGACATAATGAAGGAACCACAATTTCTCTACTAATGTTGTTAGAATTCACAACCTTAGGAAAAAAATTAAAAAGAAGTTCGCAACACCGCCTCATCCTGATGAAAAATCAGAAAAGGAGACTCACAAGAAAAGAGCAGATAATTCAGAAACTCTTCTAGCAGAAGAGATGGCCAAAAGAAACAAAACTTTCCAAGAAAGTAATTTAATGTCCAGTGAATGCATAGGTTCAAACGGAGGAGTTTGAAGAGCCCCCAGAACCAAATTCAAACTCCAAGGAGGAGAAAATTGACTTAATAACAGATTTTATACGAACCAAAGCTTGTATAAAACAATGAATATCAGGAAGAATAGCAATCCTTCCGTGAAAAAGAACATAAGAGCAGAGATTTGTCCTTTCAAGGAACTTGCAGACAAACCTTTATCCAAACCATCCTGAAGAAACTGTAAAATTCTCGGAATTCTAAAAGAATGCCAGGAAAAATGATGAGAAAGACACCAAGAAATGTAAGTCTTCCAGACTCGATAATATATCATCCTAGATACAGATCTACGAGCCTGTAACATAGTATTAATCACAGAGTCAGAGAAACCTCTTTGACTAAGAATCAAGCGTTCAATCTCCATACCTTTAAATTTAAGGATTTGAGATCCTGATGGTAAAAAAGGACCTTATGACAGAAGGTCTGGTCTTAACGGAAGAGTCCACGGATGACAAGATCCGCATACCAAAACCTGTGAGGCCATGCTGGAGCCACCAGCAGAAAAAACGAGCATTCCTTCAGAATCTTGCAGATTACTCTTGGAAGAAGAACTAGAGACGGAAAGATATAGGCAGGATGATACTTCCAAGGAAGTGACAATGCATCCACTGATTCCGCCTGAGGATCCCTGGATCTGGACAGATACCTGGGAAGTTTCTTGTGTAGATGAGAAACCATCAGATCTATTTCTGGAAGTCTCCACATTTGAACAATCTGAAGAAACACCTCTGTGTGAAGAGACCACTCGCCCGGAAGTAACGCTTGGCGACTGAGATAATCCGCTTCCCAATTGTCTATACCTGGGATATGAACCGCAGAGATTAGACAGGAGCTGGATTCCGCCCATACCAGAATTCGAGATACTTCTTTCATAGCCAGAGGACTGTGACTCCCTTCTTGATGATTGATATATGCCACAGTTGTGACATTGTCTGTCTGAAAACAAATGAACGATTCTCTCTTTAGAAGAGGCCATGACTGAAGAGCTCTGAAAATTGCACGGAGTTCCAAAATATTGATTGGAAATCTCACCTCCTGAGATTTCCCAAACCCCTTGTGCTGTCAGAAACCCCCATACAGCTCCCCAACCTGTCAGACTTGCATCTGTTGAGATCACAGTCCAGGTTGGAAGAAAAAAAGAAGCCCCCTGAACTAAACGATGGTGGTCTGTACCACGTCAGAGGGTGTCGAACAATCGGTTTAAAAGATATTAAATGAGATATCTTTGTATAATCCCGGCACCACCGGTTCAGCATACAGAGCTGAAGAGGTCGCATGTGAAAATGAGCAAAGGGGAACACGTCCAATGCAGCAGTCATAAGAACCTAGAATTTCCATGCATAAGGCTACCGAAGGGAATGATTGAGACTGAAGGTTTCGATAAGCTAAAACCAATTTCAGACGTCTCTAATCCAACAGAAACAGAGACATGGACACTGAATCTATCCGGAAATCTAAAAAAGGTTACTCTTGTCTGAGGAATCAACAAACTTTTTGGTTAATTGATCCTCCAACCATGTTCTTGAAGAAACAACACTCATAAAAAGCTGGAAAGGATCTTTCCATTGAAAATGAGCAAAGGGAGTTGAATCCAATGCTGTTAAAACTTCTATGCATATATAGCAACTGAAGGAAATAATAGAGACTAAAGGTACCGACAGACGGAACCCAAATCAAATTGTCCCTTGTCTGATAGAGACAAAGATAGTGACATAAACCATCTGGAAACCTAAAAAAGGTGACCCTTGCGTGAGGAATCAAGAGCTTTTGAAAAAAAGATCCTCTAACTATGTCCTGAAGAGCAAGTGAAACATATGAGATTCCGCATCCACAGGAAATAATCTGAATGAAAACAGAAAAATGAAGAATATGCATTTATTGTATCTAATGAAAACAAATAATGCTATCAATGACCATAAAAAAGGCAGAATAGTTTGAATAAAACTCCAAAACCCAGTTCCTAGAAAAAGAACTGGAAGAAATACCCCAGAAGATTCCAGGTCTGAGCAGCGCTTGAGCCATGCTTCAACAGTATCCAGAATATATAGGACAGAAACACACTGAAAGAAAGTGTTAGCCTTACTGGAATAAAATCAAAGAAATTTGGACAGAATAGAACCAAATAAATTTCAAAGAAGTCTTAACCTGCCCCTTACCAGCCAAGCTGGAATACGGCACGTACATCGCAATATTAGGGAGCTGATTTCGAACCCCAATTATAAACATGTTACTTGGGAAAGAACTCAGGAATTTGTTCCTTAATAAGAACAACCAAACTAATATAAGCTTAAAGTTTAGTCTTAGAACTCAATCTTGAAGCCCATAGTAACAGTGAAGAATTGAATCCAATTATAATTGATTATCTTAGAACAAAAGAAATATGGATTTTCTTTTTGTTTTTTTGTTCTTTGTTTTTTTTTTTTAAAACACAAAATTCTTCTAGCTAAAATAGCTAAAGACATAGATTAACCCTCATTTGCGAATATATTCAATAAAATGAAGACACAAATGAAGTAATTAGCATGATAGTCCAGTTTAAAGGACCAGTCAAAACAGAGGACTTGCAAAATGCAAAACAACAAGACAAATGCAACAGCACCTAGTCTAGTAAATGTTGTCCCTTTAACAATGCTAAAATAAATCATAATCTGATACTTAGAAAAGTACCTGAAACTAAATAATTTTCCATAAGTAAGATATAACTATATAAAGGAAAATAAATACTATTTTGCTATAACAACAATAGCATTATTAGTAGGAGTAGAGATAGCTCCAATAAATTGGAGAACTCTCCAAATTAAATTTAACTGCTGACAAAGAATATAGTTTAAAAATAAAAGAAAATTCTCAGCCTATTCCATTCCCTAGTATGGGGAATTGGAAGGAAAACCTCTGAAATCACAGAAGAATAAAAAGGCAGAAATAGTGTCAGCTAGTTTTAAAGAACTAGTTACCTTAATATCCAAAATAATCAACACCTCTTCAACAAAGAACAAATGTACTTTAATAATAAAAAATTTATATAAAAAAGTAGATTTGTTAGTGTCAATATCTGATGAAGAGAATTTCTGAAAGAGAAAAAACATCATCAGAGAAGGATAAATCAGTATGTTGTTGGTCATTTGAAACTTCAATAATTAAAAAAGAAGTGAAAAAGACCTAAAAATTGTATTAGAAGGCACGAAGTCAGACAAAGCCTTAATCAGAAAAAATATTTCTTACAAATCTTCTAAACATTTCTTGTACTTAAGAATGGAAATGTATAAAGCATAAATACTAATGGAATCTGCATGTAAAAGTATATCATAATAACTTAATACAAACCATAGCTAAAGATAAACATTTATAACATTTAAAATAAATGAACTTAGCTTTGGTAGAACTGAAACTCAGTTAAGCATTTTTCCAGAAGTGGCTTCTGACTCAGGGACAAACGGAGACATCTTGCAATATGTAATAGAAAAAACAACATATAAAGCAAAATTGATCAAATTCCTTAAATGACAGTTTCAGGAATGGGGAAAAAAAATGCCAGTGAACAAGCTTCTAGCAACCAGAAGCAATAAATAATGAGACTTAAATAATGTGGAGACAATAGTGACGCCCATATTTTTTAGCGCCAAAAAAGACGCCCACATTATTTGGCGCCTAAATGCTTTTGGCGCCAAAAATGACGCCACATCCGGAACGCCGACACTTTTGGCGCAAAAAAAGTCAAAAAAATGACGCAACTTCCGGCGACACGTATGACGCCGGAAACAGAAAAAAAAATTTGCGCCAAAAAAGTCTGCGCCAAGAATGACGCAATAAAATGAAGCATTTTCAGCCCCCGCGAGCCTAATAGCCCACAGGGAAAAAGTCAAATTTTAAGGTAAGAAAAAAATTGATTAATCCATATGCATTATCCCAAATATGAAACTGACTGTCTGAAATAAGGAACGTTGAACATCCTGAGTCAAGGCAAATAAATGTTTGAACACATATATTTAGAACTTTATATAAAAGTGCCCAACCATAGCTTAGAGTGTCACAGAAAATAAGACTTACTTACCCCAGGACACTCATCTACAAGTAGTAGAAAGCCAAACCAGTACTGAAACGAGAATCAGTAGAGGTAATGGTATATATAAGAGTATATCGTCGATCTGAAAAGGGAGGTAAGAGATGAATCTCTACGACCGATAACAGAGAACCTATGAAATAGACCCCGTAGAAGGAGATCATTGAATTCAAATAGGCAATACTCTCCTCACATCCCTCTGACATTCACTGCACGCTGAGAGGAAAACCGGGCTCCAACCTGCTGTGGAGCGCATATCAACGTAGAATCTAGCACAAACTTACTTCACCACCTCCATAGGAGGCAAAGTTTGTAAAACTGATTTGTGGGTGTGGTGAGGGGTGTATTTATAGGCATTTTGAGGTTTGGGAAACTTTGCCCCTCCTGGTAGGAATGTATATCCCATACGTCACTAGCTCATGGACTCTTGCTAATTACATGAAAGAAATTCTAATTTTCTATCCATAGGACCTTCAAAGGAAGAACTATCCTCCAAAGGAAAAGTAGTACGTCTAGCCAAAGTAGAAATAGCGCACTTTAGGAACAGATTCCCAATGATCAGTAGAATACGCAGGCAAAGGATACATCCATTTAAACCTTGCAGAAGGATCAAAAACACTACCTGGCTTTGACCGTTCCTGAGAAACTATCTCAGAGGCAGCATCAGGGACACAAAAACCTTAAGGGTTTTAACAGCAGCATTAAAAAAACAAACTAAGCGTTTAACAGACTTGCCCTCCGGAACCTTAGAATCCTAAAACCTTGATGTTAAAAAGTGAACGAAGATGTTCAACTTTAAACATGAAAGAGGAAGAATCCACATCATAACCATAAACAGGAATCCTGGTCATAAAAAAAAAATCCAATTTCAGAGGACAAAGCAGCAGAATCAGAAACAAAATCAAAACTAGACTAAGAGCTAGAGCTAATATACAGTAAATCATGAACTGACCTTTACCACTTTAGCAGCCAGCATTTTGGACACAGTGTAATGAACAAAGATTCTAAAACCCTGGTGAAAGAAAATCTGTAGATTGTCCCTGTCAAGAGCAAACAGAAGGAGGACAGATATATTTAGAAGCATAAATTCAAAGGAATATGAAACCCCAAATTGCATTTTATGATTCAGATAGAGCTTGCAATTTTAAACAACTTTTCAATTTACTTCAATTAGCAGATTTACTTAATACATAATAGTTTGCTATTATTTGTTGAAGAAGCAGCATTGTACTACAGAAAGCTAGCTAACAAACTGGGTGAACCAATGACAAGAGGTATATATGTGCAGCAACTAATAAACAGCTAGCTTCCAGTAGTGCATGGCTGCTCCTGAGCCTACCTAAGTATTATTTTCAACAAATGATACAAAGCGAACAAAGCAAATTAGATAAAAGACGTAATTGTGTGCTCTATCTGAATCTTGAAAGAATTTGTTGAGCTTCATGTCCATTTAAACAGATGTTTCATAATTGAGCTGGAGGTAATACCTCAGGAAGGTTACAATATACACACTTAAAGGGACAGTCTGTTAAAAAAAATGTATGATTCAAATAGTGCATGGAATTTTAAACAACTTTCCAATTTACTTTTATCATCAAATTTGTTTTGTTCTCTTGGTATTCTTTTTTGAAAGCTAAACCTAGGTAGGCTCACATGCCAATTACTAAGCCCCTGAAGGCTGCCTCTTATCTCAATGCTCTTTTACAGTTTTTCATAGCTAGACAGCACTAGTTCATGTGTATCATATAGATAACATTGTGCTAACTCCAGGGGAATCAGCACCGATTGACTAAAATACAAGTCTGTCAAAAGAACTGAAATAAGGGGGCAGTCTGCAGAGGCTACAAGAGAGATACAATGTTATCACAGAGGTAAAAAAAAGTATATTCATATAACCGCGTTGGTTATGCAAAACTGGGGAATGGGTAATAAAGGGATTATCTATCTTTTTAAACAATAACAATTCTTGAGTAGACTGTCCCTTTAACATAGGTAGTAAAGTGTTCATAGGACCTGGCTTCTAAAGGGGATTTAGGGACAGAAATAGAAGGCTCCATGATAATGCATACTATAAATAAATAGAATGCATAATCATAAGGCTATATCCTCTTAAATAAAAACTCTTGAAGCAATACAGAAGCATAAAATGTAGGCCAAGGAGTACTAATCCAACATTGGAAAAATAAATAACACTCCCAAAATCAAAGAGCACAATCAAATAGAACGCCCAAACAGAAAAGGAAACGCCTAAAAAAAGATACAATAGCTCGGTAAGACCTTTGATATCCCACACAGTTGATATGCGCTCTCATATATAGGCCAACACGCCGACCCAAAAGCCAAAGTGCAACTCTGATGAGCGTGAGAAAGCCTGACACACACTAAAAAATAAAAAGTTGCGTAAAAACTATTTAAAGGGATATAACCTTATAAAATTTAAAGGAGCCATAAATAAATAAAGGTCCCCAGGCTATAATAGTATAATAAAGACAAACATGGCCTACAAGTCTATGACTCGAGATAAGTTAAATGAATGCAAAAAAGTGCACAGCAAGGTAAAGGTCCTCAAAAGGTATACATAAATCAATTGGGTCAGTAGTAAGGACGGTCTGAACAAGTCCTGATTTGATGGGGTCATGTGACTCAATGGTGGCAGATGATTGGCTTGGAATCCTCTGTGTATTTCTCAGTGACCGAATGGTCTGTAGGAATGAAATAGAACTCTGTTTATGCAGCGTAATGTGCCAATTTCATCAAGAGTTGTTCTTATAACAGAGTGTTTTAAAGATGATCTTTACCCAAGAGAGATTTTACTTAGATCAGTGGTTAGGCTCCCAAGTAGCATGTCATCTAGCTAGGGGGGTCCGCTCTGCTGATCTGGTGTATTACCTCTGAGTAAATGTACAGCTCCACAGCGATAGTATTCCCACTGGATAGGTGTCTGTGTGGGTCGCTCTGCTGGTCGCTTTGTAGGTAATATGAATTGTGGAACAGGTGGTCAGTATGCAGCAGTACGTTCCATAACAATATTCACCCCAATAAGTTGCTTGCAAGGGGGAAAAAAACGTTCAGCTGCTAAATTGACAGAACTGTGAGAAATCTACACATTTCAGCCAGTAGGGCCTTTATCAAGATTTTCACAGTGTGTACAAACATCCTTTAAGTACATTTTAGAACCTCAAGGGATTCTGTCTATTGGTTGGTCCATTAACCTATGTGTCCAATGGGATTACTTGGTAAAAGGATTGACAAGTTCTTATAGTAATATATATAGAACCTGCTGAAAGGGATGTGTATATACAGTATATATATTGGTGTATATAATCATACGGAAATCATTGGTAGGGTAATGTTCAGAGCGCCTCAATCAGGGCTAGGTGACTGGAGAATCTCACTATAAGCGTTACCACAATTGGGTAGTGGATGTGTAGTGTACTTGGATAAATCCTAAGTAAATAGTGGCTTATGGAGAAACTGGGATATTGTGCAGTGAATGAACAAACGGTGTAACTAGATACAATTTGTTATATAGAGTGAACAGACGGTATAAAATAGATACAATTTATAATATAAAGTTAAAATTGTGGATCCACAATACACAATTTAAAACACTTTAAAAACAATATCTTGTCAAAACAAGTTCAAAGGTAAGCTGGTTATGATAGTAGTATAAGATAGCAGACTAATGGGTCTTCATCTCTGAGAGCCCCGCAACTAATGGTGGGTACTACCAAAATGTTGTTCTTTGTTGCTATAAACCTTTTTAGTGGTGGATTTAAGAAATATGGTTGTGTCAGTGGGTGTGCACAGATCAATCAGATAAATCAAATTAAACAAATTTGAAAGTGAAATATTCAAAAGTGGTGATTTAACTCCTGTGTGACCCAAATGGGTAAAATAAACAATTAAATAAAACAATGCATGTGCAAATGTTTCAAAAAATCCAAAATTGTATAAAAAAATAGTAAAAAAATAGAAAACCAAGAAAAAGAAAAAATGCAAAAATGTAAAAAAAAAATGTTTATAAAAAAAGTCAATTGTAAAATGAATAAAGCCAAACTTGTTTCCTGGTGGTGAGAATCCTTGCGGTGGGTCCTAAGTGGTGAGAATCTTCGTGATGGATCCTAGTGGTCTCTCTATTTTCTCCTGAGTGTCCTGTGGATATGAAAAATATAGTGTAGATTGTACAAAAACCTATATTGGAATTGTAAATATGCTTACCAGCTAGTAGTCAACGTGTTTCGGCCTACTCTAAGGCCTTTCTCAAGACTTGTTACCAATTGTGGTAACACTTATGGTGAGATTCTCAAGTCACCTAGCCCTGATTGAAGCGCTCTGAACATTACCCTTTAATTCCATTCACTCCTTGGCTAGCTAGGTAGCCTTTGTTCAGAGCCAAAGGTGCTTTATTTTCCCTAGGCGCTTAGTCTCCATTCTGGAAATCATTGGTAGCAAGAAAAGTATGAAAAAGTAACAGTCTGGTTAAAAGGCAGATAAAATGTATCATATTGAACTTTTCGAGGCATAGAGAAAAGCCGATATATAATAGAACTGTAATGTGAATTAAAAAAGGGGGACCCGGGGGGGCGGAGCCAACTATGAAACGAGGCAGACGCAGATGTCGAGAGCTCCTGCTTATAACTTTTAAAAATATATCATAGGGCTCTAAAATACAAGTTTCAAATGATTTAACTGGATTTATGTCTCAAAGCCCATATGAGAGCATTATTTGGACGCTGACATGCTGTTCTTGAGGGAGTAGAGCGGAGCAGTTCCTCTGAATATCGGCTCATATATAGGCCGCAGAATAACCGCTTACCGCGTATCAAGAGGGGGACTTATCCTGTAAAGCAAGGAGGACAGGGTAGTCTATTTGACCCATCTACTCATTTAGTCTACAGAATCGGCCCATTGTAGAGGCGAGGGATCGCCACTATAGCAAGGACGGCATAGACGCTACGATCCCTTAAAGAAAGACATCAGACCTAAATTTACGCATAGGTGAAACAGCTATTGGTCTGGGCACCTAACAGGATTTTATTGGGGTCTGAGTAGATTGCAACGACCACATGAAGGAAGCGATCGCTGGCTTCACAGCCGCAGCCTGATATAAGTAAACCCAGTTATTATATCACCAAGGATGGAGGACTCCTATTTACAGATTTTGGCATTGCTCGACAGCCTAGGAGAGAAAATGCAGCGTAACTTCAACGACCTAGCACTCGTCTGCAGAGCTGAGCCTAGCGAGGAAATTACTTCAACAGCAGTAACGGCAGCTAGCATGGACTTTACTACGGCCACAGATGCTTTCAACATGGCGGCTTCTAGGTTGGAGGGTGAGGAATGCAAGGGTTTTCCCGCACCGCTACAGTTTAATATGACTAGTGGGGACAAATCACTCTGGGAGAGAGCATACCCGGCAACCTTGCCTCCACTGGGCATGGAACCCGATATTCTAACCCTGCCTACATCAGTACGGCCTCTTGTGGCTGTACACATGTCTCCTATGTCGGCTTTGAGCGCTTCTAGGAGTGGACAGAGAGACCTGTACACCGCTATACAGGTGGTCACTCAGCCCCCGCAGCTCATCCAGCCGGTAGCAGCCGTTTGCCACTGGAAACCTTTTGTGGCGTTAACCCTGGTCTGTACAGCGGTTCTCAAGCTGCCGCAATTTAGAATTGGTATAGGCTGATGCTCTATAAGCTTTGAACTTTCCTCTGCGTGACTCTGATATTTCCTTTCATGTGGACCATTGGTCTAACCTCTTCATGAGTGCTTGTTTTGTTCCTTTTTTTTTTTTTTTTCCTTATACTGCTATGATACTTATATGCTATAACAGTTGTGCAGTGTGTATCTTGATGTTATGCGTAGCTCCCAACAAAGCTACAACTTTTAACACAGAACGATGTCTACATTAGATTTTGCAGCCCTCACTTTCAGTCTACTGTATGTTAATTAGTTAACTGGAACCTAGGCGCGTCAAAAATTTTATATATTTATGTTTTCAGCAGACTTGATATTTCTAAGACATTGTTCCATGGATGTAACTATGGTGGTGGGATCCTGGTGATTAACTCCTTTAGGCAGCTTTAGTTATTACAATACTCCCATGGCAGTTAGCTGGTGATATGGACATCAGTAAAGTTTATCCTGTTGTAATGTTATATGCTTATTCATTGTGGTATAGAAGATATATAATCCCTCTATGGTATACCGCTTAACTGGATATGATAGCGTCATTTACAACATTCTGTTTTCTAAAAGTTATGTTCTCAGACACATGTTATGGACTGCTTTTAATTTTACATCAAGTTATATAGTTATATAAGTTAATATGGTATTTATATGCTGTGACATATCCTACTACTACCCAGCACCTATTTATTAAGGAGGGGAGAGGATGTACATTTAGCATCTATTGATATGTTTACATGGTTACACTGTGTGAGTAGTTACTTCAAACCCAGTCTCAGGACAATTACAATACTCTGTGTTTATCCCCTGGTATCAGAGTACTTTCTTTTTAGCTCACATTAGCCCCTCTAAATATGGTAATATAACATTAGTGTGAATCTGGCAGTTCATTTGCATATGTTACAAACACTATTACTGTTCTGTATTTACTTGCTATTCTCTGTAGTTTAAAGACAGCTTACTTTTGATATGTTGTTTAGAGATGCAATGTCATATTTCAACATCAGCAGGGCATACAGGCAGTGATGTTACTGAGTTAAACATATGGGATATAATCTCATCACTAGTACCCTGGTAACTTGGGTATCTAAGCTAGATGGGATGGCCTTATTTTATTAAATGCTGGAGTGTGTCGCTTGCGGCCGGGCGGCATACTGTAGTATTCTTGTAGTGAATTACTCGATATCTCAAAACTACCTGTATAGCTTTACATGCATAGTATTCCATGTCCCCTAGGCTAGAGCTTGGGGTGCAATTTATCTCTATAGCTATCCATCCCACATAAAGTGCATAATAGATGATAGCCCGTGTTTGCACACTTAATTTTTGTGATACTGAATTGATATTCGATTAAGTTGCCTAGAGTACTAATCTATCTGCCTGGTCCACTAGCGTGTTTGAAAGTAAAGGGCTCTAAGTCTATTAACCTCCTCATAATGTATCTACATACCTAAAATAGCCATAATTAAAAATCTAAGGGCTATGTATCATGTTGACTCCCCCCCCCCCCCATATATGAAGAGAAATTTCCTTAAAACTGTTATTGTTTTGTATTTTCCTGGGTAGGTCATCACCAGACACAGAGGTAGGCTCAATTTATTGTTTACTAATAACAACTGTTAATGTCATGCTATATAATCTGAACTAGTTGCACTTTACTAAAACGTAGACTTATAGCTGGGATAACCTTTGATATCCTAGTTCCTGTTGTGGTATCACATAGCCTGTACCCGCTAGAAGTCTTAGCATGTATATAGTTGCCATACCCTACAAACCCTGATATTGTAGGTATGTAGTTTCAGACACAGTACCACCTCATTACTAGAGCACATCATTTATTTTTGTTAGGCTTCTCTCCTCCCTTTCCCGCCGGTACTTGTTGCCTGCGGGTCATACCCCTACTCCCTTTTCCCTCATTGCCTGTAGGTGGCATCTCCCCAGGAGAGGAGCTCATCTAGAAGCCCCCTATATCTCATCTTATACCATGTATTCTATCATTTGTCTTATATCTCATAGTGCATACATCCTAATACCCCTCTTTGAGAATAACTGCTCCAGAATGTAATCTTATTCATTCTATACACAAAAGCCCAGGGACTTTTATCAGGTTTCTACTTAAGTATACTTATAGAGTTCAGCCATTATGATAACAACCTGGGAAACTCGTTAGCTCCAATATAACTTATGGCTCCGCCCCCCGCCCTCACCTTTAGCTATCGTCCACCCTTATTTTAGGTGGACAAATAAGCGGTGTTTACCCGCTATTGATATCGTACTGTTATAAGTTGCTCTTATCCTTCTGTCTACAAAGAAAATGAGGCAATTTGCCCTCCAATTACGTGCATTTTGTAGGAGTAATTTGTTATGACTCCCTATAATTTGTAAATTTTCAGATAATAAATACATCTATTTTATAATTAATATATCATTCTATAAGAAGTATAAGTTTTTCTGGCTGTTCAAATTCTATCCCTTTCTTATGCGTTTATAAAGGAAATAAAAGGAAAAAAGAGGTAATGCTTGATTATATGTATTTTATTTTGTACTCGCATACAATGTCCTTTATATTCATCATGTCCTTTTGGTGAGATACATGTATGATATCTGAATTAAGATTTCTTTATTCTCTTATATGTAAAGGTTTCATTGTTCAATGGATAAACAATGTCTTGTATGCAAAATTTACCAAAGTGATGCAAAATGTATATTATGTTTATGTTCTTTCTTTTTCTTGTATTGCCTCAATAAAAATCTTTGATTCAAAAAAAGGGGGACCAAATGAAAAATTATTGGGGAATATAGGAGTGTAGAAATAAGTGACATTAAATATATAGTAAAAATAGGATGAGAGCTACTGAAATTCTATTGGCTGTTTTGAACAGCCAATAGGATTTCAGTACCTCTTTTCCTATTGGCTTATTTGAATTTCCAAAGTCAAATCAACCAATAGAAATGCAAGGGACACCATTTTGAATCGCGTCCCTTGCATTGAAGATTCAGTATATGGTGGCGACCGTATGAAGAGGAGGCTCCGTGCCGGATGTCTTAAGGATGGAACCGCTCCGCGTCACAAGGATGAAGATAGAAGACATCGCCGGGATGAAGATAGAAGACCTTGCCGGGATGAAGATCCTTCAAGCAGGACTTCAGCAACTGTGAGTACCTAAAGAGGGGTTAGTGTTAGGTTTTTTTTAAGTTTTTTTGGGTGGGTTTTTTTTAGATTAGGGGTTGGGCAGTTCTTAAAAGAGCTAAATGCCCTTTTAAGGACAAGAAAAAGAGCTAAATGCCCTTTTAAGGGCTATGCCCATACAAATGCTCTTTTCAGGGCAATGGGTAGATTAGGTTTTTTTTGTTAGGTTTTATGATTTTGGGGGGTTGGTTGGGTTGTGGGTTTTACTGTTGGGGGGGTCTTTGTATTTTTTACAGGTAAAAGAGCTGTTGAACTTAGGGCCATTCCCTAAAAAAGTCCTTTCTTTCATGTAATTAGCAAGAGTCCATGAACTAGTGACGTATGGGATATACATTCCTACCAGGAGGGGCAAAGTTTCCCAAACCTCAAAATGCCTATAAATACACCCCTCACCACACCCACAAATCAGTTTTACAAACTTTGCCTTCTGTGGAGGTGGTGAAGTAAGTTTGTGCTAGATTCTACATTAATATGCGCTCTGCAACAGGTTGGAGCCCGGTTTTCCTCTCAGCGTGCAGTGAATCTCAGAGGGATGTGAAGAGAGTATTGCCTATTTGAATTCAATGATCTCCTTCTACGAGGTCTATTTCATAGGTTCTCTGTTATCGGTCGTAGAGATTCATCTCTTACCTCCTTTTTCAGATCGACGATATACTCTTATATATACCATTACCTCTACTGATTCTCGTTTCAGTACTGGTTTGGCTTTCTACTACATGTAGATGAGTGTCCTGGGGTAAGTAAGTCTTATTTTCTGTGACACTCTAAGCTATGGTTGGGCACTTTTATATAAAGTTCTAAATATATGTGTTTAAACATTTATTTGCCTTGATTCAGGATGTTCAACGTTCCTTTTTTCAGACAGTCAGTTTCATATTTGGGATAATGCATATGAATAAATCAATTTTTTCTTACCTTAAAATTTGACTTTTTTTCCTGTGGGCTGTTAGGCTCGCGGGGGCTGAAAATGCTTCATTTTATTGCGTCATTCTTGGCGCGGACTTTCTTGGCGCAAACATTTTCTTGTCATTTCCGGCGTCATACGTGTCGCCGGAAGTTGCGTCATTTTTTTGACGTTTTTGCGCCGGATGTGGCGCCATTTTTGGCGCCAAAAGCATTTAGGCGCCAAATAATGTGGGCGGCTTTTTTGGCGCTAAAAAATTTGAGCGTCATTGTTGTCTCCACAATATTTAAGTCTCATTATTTATTGCTTCTGGTTGCTAGAAGCTTGTTCATTGGCATTTTTTTCCCATTCCTGAAACTGTCATTTAAGGAATTTGATCTTTTTTGCTTTATATGTTGTTTTTTCTATTACATATTGCAAGATGTCTCACCCTGAATCAGAAGCCACTTCTGGAAAAACGCTTAACTGAGTTTCAGTTCTACCAAAGCTAAGTTCATTTATTTTAAATGTTATAAATGTTTATCTTTAGCTATGGTTTGTAATAAGTTATTATGATATACTTTTACATGCAGGATCCATTAGTGTTTATGCTTTATATATTTCCATTCTTACATCTTATATACAAGAAATATTTAGAAGATTTATAAGAAATATTTTTCTGATTCTATTTTAAAGGCTTTGTCTGACTTCGTGCCTTCTAATAAAATTTTTAGGTCTTTTTCACTTCTTTTTTAATTATTGAAGTTTCAAATGACCAACAACATACTGATTTTTCCTTCTCTGATGATGTTTTTTCTCTTTCAGAAATTTTCTTCATCAGATATTGACACTAACAAATCTACTTTTTTATTATTTTTCTATTATTAAAGTACATTTGTTCTTTGTTGAAAAGGTGTTGATTATTTTGGATATTAAGGTAACTAGTTCTTTAAGACTAGCTGACACTATTTCTGCCTATTTATTTCTTCTGTGTTTTCAGAGGTTTTCTTTCCATTTCCCCATTCTAGGGAATGGAATAGGCTGAGAATTTTCTTTTATTCCTTCTTCAAAGGTTTTAAACTATATTCTTTGCCAGCAGTTAAATTCAATAAGGAGGGTTCTCCAATTTATTGGAGCTATCTCTACTTCTACTAATTATGCTATTATTTCTATAGCAAAATAGTATTTATTTTCCTTTAGATAGTTGTATCTTATTTATGGAAAATTGATTCGTTTCAGGTACTTTTCTTGGTCCTGTGATTTATTTGGATATTGCTAGCATTGTTAAGGGACAACATTTACTAGACTAGGTGCTGTTGCATTTGTCTGTTGTTTTGCATTTATTGATTATGCAAGTCCTCTGTATTGACTGGTCCTTTAAACTGGACTATCATGCTAATAATTTCATTTGTGTCTTCATTTTATTGAATATTTTCGCAAATGAGGGTTATTCTATGTCTTTAGCAATTTTAGCTAGAAGAATTTTGTGATTTTTAAAAAAAAAAAAAAAAATAATACATATTTCTTAACTGTTACTCTGGGCTTCAAGATTGAGTTCTAAGACTAAAACTTTAAGCTTATACTAGTTTGGTTGTTCTTATTAAGGAACAAATTCCCGAGTTCTTTCCCAAGTAACATGTTTATAATTGCGGTTCGAAATCAGCTCCCTAATATTGCGATGTACGTGCCGTATTCCAGCTTGGCTGGTAAGGGGCAGGTTAAGACTTCTTTGAAATTTATTTGGTTCTATTTTGTCCAAATTTCTTTGATTTTATTCCAGTAAGGCTAACACTTTCTTTAAGTGTGTTTCTGTCCTATATATTTTGGGTACTGTTGAAGCATGGCTGGGCACCCATGGGGTTCAAGCGCTGCTCAGACCTGGAATCTTCTGGGGTATTTCTTCCAGTTCCTTTTTTAGGAACCGGGTTTGGAGTTTTATTCAAACTATTTTGCCTTTTTATGGTCATTGATAGCATTATTTGTTTTCATTAGATACAATAAATGCATATTTTCATTTTTCTGTTTTCATTCAGATTATTTTCTGAGGACGCGGAATCTCATATGATTCACTTGCTCTTCAGGACATAGTTGGAGGATCTTTTTTTCAAAAGCTCTTGATTCCTCACACAAGGGTCACCTTTTTTAGGTTTCCAGATAGTTTGTGTCACTGTCTTTGTCTCTATCAGACAAGGGATAATTCTATTGGGTTCTGTCTGTCGGTACCTTTAGTCTCTATTATTTCCTTCAGTTGCTATATATGCATAGAAGTTTTAGGTCTTATGGCCACAGCATTGGATTCAATTCCCTTTGCTCATTTTTACTAGAAAGAACCTTTTCAGTCTTTTATGAGTGTTGTTTCTTCAAGAACATGGTTGGAGGATCAATTTACCAAAAAGTTCGTTGATTCCTCAGACAAGGGTAACCTTTTTAGGTTTCCTGATAGATTCAGTGTTCTTGACTCTGTCTCTGTCGGACAAAAGACGTCTGAATTTGGTTTCAGCTTGTCGAAACCTTCAGTCTCAATCTTTCCCTTCGGTAGCCTTATGCATGGAAATTCTAGGTCTTATGTCTGCTGCATTGGACGCGGTCCCCTTTGCTCATTTTCACATGCGACCTCTTCAGCTCTGTATGCTGAACCAGTGGTGTAGGGATTATACAAAGATATCTCAATTAATATCTTTAAAACCGATTGTACGACACTCTCTGACGTGGTGGTCAGACCACCATCGTTTAGTTCAGGGGGCTTCTTTTGTTCTTCCAACCTGGACTGTGATTTCAACAGATGCAAGTCTGACAGGTTGGGGAGCTGTTTGGGGGTCTCTGACAGCACAAGGGGTTTGGGAATCTCAGGAGGTGAGATTACCAATCAATATTTTGGAACTCCGTGCAATTTTCAGAGCTCTTCAGTCATGGCCTCTTCTAAAGAGAGAGTCGTTCATTTGTTTTCAGACGGACAGTGTCACAACTGTGGCATATGTCAATCATCAAGGAGGGACTCACAGTCCTCTGGCTATGAAAGAAGTATCTCGAATTCTGGTATGGGCGGAATCCAGCTCCTGTCTAATTTCTGCGGTTCATATCCCAGGTATAGACAATTGGGAAGCGGATTATCTCAGTCGCCAAACGTTACATCCGGGCGAATGGTCTCTTCACCCAGAGGTATTTCTTCAGATTGTTCAAATGTTGGGACTTCCAGAAATAGATCTGATGGCTTCTCATCTAAACAAGAAGCTTCCCAGGTATCTGTCCAGATCCAGGGATCCTCAGGCGGAGGCAGTGGATGCATTGTCACTTCCTACTTCCTTGGAAGTATCATTCTGCCTATATCTTTCCGCCTCTAGTTCTTCTTCCAAGAGTAATTTCCAAGATTCTAAAGGAGTGCTCGTTTGTTCTGCTGGTGGCTCCAGCATGTCCTCACAGGTTTTTGGTATGCGGATCTTGTCCGGATGGCCACTTGCCAACCGTGGACTCTTCCGTTAAGACCAGACCTTCTATCACAAGGTCCTTTTTTTCCATCAGGATCTCAAATCCTTAAATTTGAAGGTATGGAGATTGAACGCTTGATTCTCAGTCATAGAGGTTTCTTTGACTCTGTGATTAATACTATGTTACAGGCTCGTAAATCTGTATCTAGGAAGATATATTATCGAGTCTGGAAGATTTCCATTTCTTGGTGTTTTTCTCATCTTTTTTCTTGGCATTCTTTAAGAATTCCTAGAATTTTACAGTTTCTTCAGGATGGTTTGGATAAAGGTTTGTCTGCAAGTTCCTTGAAAGGACAAATCTCTGCTCTTTCTGTTCTTTTTCACAGAAAGATTGCTAGTCTTCCTGATATTCATTGTTTTGTACAAGCTTTGGTTCGTATAAAACCTGTTATTAAGTCAATTTCTCCTCCTTGGAGTTTGAATTTGGTTTTGGGGGCTCTTCAAGCTCCTCCGTTTGATCCTATGCATTCGCTGGACATTAAATTACTTTCTTGGAAAGTTTTGTTTCTTTTGGCCATCTCTTCTGCTAGAAGAGTTTCTGATTTATCTGCTCTTTCTTGTGAATCTCCTTTTCTGATTTTTCATCAGGATAAGGCGGTGTTGCGAACTTCTTTTAAATTTTTACCTAAGGTTGTGAATTCTAACAACATTAGTAGAGAAACTGTGGTTCCTTCATTGTGTCCTAATCCTAAGAATTCTAAGGAAAGATCGTTGCATTCTTTGGATGTAGTTAGAGCTTTGAAATATTATGTTGAAGCTACTAAAAATTTCCGAAAGACTTCTAGTCTATTTGTTATCTTTTCCGGTTCTAGGAAAGGTCAGAAGGCCTCTGCCATTTCTTTGGCGTCTTGGTTAAAATATTTGATTTATCATGCTTATGTCGAGTCGGGTAAAACTCCGCCTCAAAGGATTACAGCTCATTCTACTAGGTCAGTTTCTACTTCCTCGGCGTTTAGGAATGAAGCTTCGGTTGATCAGATTTGCAAAGCAGCAACTTGGTCTTCTTTGCATACTTTTACTAAATTCTACCATTTTGATGTGTTTTCTTCTTCTGAAGCAGTTTTTGGTAGAAAAGTACTTCAGGCAGCTGTTTCAGTTTGATTCTTCTGCTTATAATTTCAGTTTTTTTCATTATAAGATTTAAACTTTATTTTGGGTGTGGATTATTTTCAGCGGAATTGGCTGTCTTTATTTTATCCCTCCCTCTCTAGTGACTCTTGCGTGGAAGATCCACATCTTGGGTATTCATTATCCCATACGTCACTAGCTCATGGACTCTTGCTAATTACATGAAAGAAAACATAATTTATGTAAGAACTTACCTGATAAATTCATTTCTTTCATATTAGCAAGAGTCCATGAGGCCCACCCTTTTTTGTGGTGGTTATGATTTTTTTGTATAAAGCACAATTATTCCAATTCCTTATTTTTTATGCTTTCGCACTTTTGTCTTATCACCCCACTTCTTGGCTATGCGTTAAACTGATTTGTGGGTGTGGTGAGGGGTGTATTTATAGGCATTTTGAGGTTTGGGAAACTTTGCCCCTCCTGGTAGGAATGTATATCCCATACGTCACTAGCTCATGGACTCTTGCTAATATGAAAGAAATGAATTTATCAGGTAAGTTCTTACATAAATTATGTTTTTAAGGGCTATTGGTAGTTTATTGTAGGCTAGGTTTTTTTTTTATTTTGGGTGGCCTTTTTTATTTTTATAGGGCTATTAGATTATGTGTAATTCTTTTTTATTTTTGATAATTTCGTTTGTTATTTTTCGTAAATTTGTATTTTTTATTTTTTATAATTAGATACTTTGTAATTTTTATAGTAGTGTTTGGATTTTTTTTTTAAACCATCTTTATTAAGAGTTAATTCAAAACTTTACATGACAAACAGTGTCTATAACGACTCTAGTACATGAGTATGGCATGACACACTCTAGTGTGCTTAATACAAGTGACACAAAGATGTTTTTTTTTATTTAAACAATAAAACAATAAACAATTACACATACCAATAACAAATAACACAATACTGGTTACTTTATCTTCTTAAGCCAATCATGTGCTAAGTGCGTACATATTATATCTGTCTCCTATGGAAGTTATCTATGAATGATAGGTTTTAGCCTAAATTATTGCCTCTTCTTTATATTCTTTCCTCTGTTTCGGTTCTGCTTCCCCCTCTCTAAAAAAAAGGATCTCCCAAATTTTCTCTATTATGAAGACCCTCCAGCCATCCAATGCCGTTACTCACTGAATCAAGTCGTGCTCATTTGTAGGGTTTGAGGGGTAGGGGAAGGGGGTGTTATAGAGTCTTCCCATAAAAATTTCATGTCATGGAATAAATCTAATTTCTGTCTTTTCAGGTAACCATATTCCTCTAAATCTAAGAGCTCAGTTACTTTACTTAACCACATCTTTCCAGTCGGGACTTTTGGTGTTTTCTATGTCAAGGCTATTAGTGCTTTTGCGCCATTTAAGCCTGTCATTAGTAATTGTGCTCGTATTTTGCAGGATATTTTAGGTAGTTGATTGAGCAGAGCTATTTGGGGTGTCAAACTTAGGTCTTTCATTAGACCCTTCCTAAAGTGATTCTCTATAAAATGCCATAATTGCTTCAATGTTTCACAATCCCACCACATATGTTTATAATTTCCCTTTTTTTTACATCCTCGCCAACATTGTTCATTTGCATGTTGATATATGGAGTGGAGTCTTACTGGAGTCAAGTACCAGCGTGTTAGGATCTTAAAATTGAGTTCTAGTATTTTAGGAGAGGTTGATGTCTTTTTGGTGTATTGGAATATGTGCTTCCATTCTTTAATGTCTATGGTTTCTGCTAGTTCCCCCTGCCACTTAGTAACGTATGTAGTAAGCTCTACCGTATGCTGCTCTTGTAGTAACATGTGCATTTTTGACAGGGAGTGGGGAACTGGGATGTTAGTATAACAGGTTTTTTCAAAGGAAGTCAATTGTCTGAGAAAGTCTGTTTTATGTGGGGAGGTGTCAACAAAATGTGCCAGTTGCATGTATTTCAGCCAGGGTTGATAGTTGCCATTCGCTATGTCTGTCATTTTGTCCCTATCTACGAGTCTACCGTCGTTCAGGAACTTGAACAGCAGAGTTGTGTATCCCCATTCTGATTGCCTCTGATAGTTCTTGTCAAGTCCCCCTGTGAGTTCTGCATTTATCAGGATGGGGAAGAGTGGTGATCTACTCCCTGAAATAAATTTATTGTGACAGATTATTGTGTCCCAGTTTTTGAAAAAATGTTGGTGAATTGGTAGTGTGTTGCACTGGGGAGGTCTTATTGTTTTAGGTACCCAACACAGAGCTCCCACTGAAGGGACCTTTAAAATATGTGAGCCAATGGCTATCCAAGCTTTGTGACCTGTGGCACTGTGCCAATCCAGGACCCTTTGTAAAACTATCGCGTCTAGGTATACCTTTATGTCTGGCAGGCCTAGCCCTCCGTTGGTGGTGGATCTGAACATGGTATTTTTATTTATACGCGGCTTGCTATGTCCCCATACAAACCTATTTATATGTTTTTGCATTTGAGAAGGAAACCATTTGGGTAGAGTTATGGGAAGCGCCTGTAATACATACAGGATTCTAGGCAAAGTGGTCATTTTTATACTTTGTATGCGCCCCCACCAGGATATAGGTTTGTTTGTCCATGAGTTCAAGTCTCTTTGGACTGATTATAAAAGCGTCTCATAATTCTTTTTAAATAATGTTGTGGGGTCTGGGGCCAAATGTATTCCTAGGTATTTAATGGATTCATTTTGAAGTTTTAATATGCAAATGTCTACAAGCTTCTCGAATGTATGTTGTGGGAGGGATATATTTAATATTTCTGATTTAGAGGTGTTTACCAAGAAATTTGAGCAGTCTCCAAAATCTGCCAATTCCTTCATGATCTCTGACAGGGAATTCCTCGGGTCTGTGATCGTGAATATCACGTCATCCGCATATAAAGCTATTTTAAAGCTATGGGGCCCAATGTCTATACCCTTAATTGCTTGGTTGTTTCTAACATGTGCCGCCAGTACCTCCATTGTAAGGATGAACAGCAGCGGCGACAGGGGACAACCCTGCCTTGTGCCGTTGCTAATCTTAAATGGGTGAGAGTGGACACCATTGGCTTTCACCTTTGTTGTGGGGTGTGCATAAAGGCTGAAGATTCTGTTCAGCATATAGGGGTCTATCCCTATTTCAGTCAGTGTTTGTCGCAAGAATTGCCAGTCCAGGCGGTCAAATGCCTTCTCGGCGTCTTTCGCCAAGAAGACTGTTGGTATTTTATGATGTTTAGCAAATGTCATAAGGGTCAGGGCTCTGATAGTGTTATCTCTCGCTTCTCGATTGGGGACAAAGCCTACCTGGTCAGTATGAATGATTTCATTGAGGACTTTATTTAATCTTTTGGCCAAAAATTTTCCTAGTATCTTTAAATCTGCGTTTAGTAGTGAAATGGGTCTGTAGTTTTTTGGATCTGTCGGGTTTCCGGTTTCAAAATAACTGATATATGGGCTTGCTGCATCTCTGGTGCTAAAGGGCTTCCCTTATCTATGGTTTGGAATAAATTTTGGAGGTGAGGGGCTAGGGTCACTTGTATTCATTTGAAAAACTGTCTGGGCCTGGGCTTTTGCCTGAGGGCAAGTTGGAAATTACAGAAAGAATTTCTTGTAAGGAAATAGGAGCTTCCATCTCTTCTATCAGAGATGCTTGTAGTTTTGGCAAGTCTGCCTCCCTATTGTAATCTTGCATTTGTGATATGTTTTTGGGTCTTTGTTCAGATCGCAGGTTATACAGATCTGAGTAATATTCACAGAAATGGTTTGCTATTTCTTTACTGTCCAGTAAGGTATGGCCTGAAGGTGTCTCTAATCTGTCAATTTGGGTTTTCATGTTCTGTGCTTTAAGAAGTCTGGCCAGACGAGGGCCCGCTTTGTTTCCGTCATAGTAGTAAGTCTTTCTCAGGGCGACAGCTTTTCTATGTGCTTCCTTAATTAATATTTCGTTCATCTCTTGTCTCACCTTTGTGATCTGCTTTAATAAGAATTTGTCTGATGGGTTATTTTTATGTTCTAATTCTAGTCTGTTTAAAAGAGTTGTCGGTGTGTTGAAGGAGGAGTTGTAGGTTTTTTGTAAAATAGCTCTGTGCTTCATGCATTCCCCTCTCATTACCGCCTTGTGCGCCTCCCATACCGAGTTAGGGTGTGTTCCTTTATTACTGTTAAACCGAAAATACTCTGTTAGGGTTTTTTGAATTGCTGTGTGTGTGGGTGGGTAATGGAGAAGGGAATTGTCCATCCTCCATATGAAGGGTACAATTGGAGTGTCTGGCCATTCTAAGTCAATACTTACAGCTGAGTGATCAGACCATGCCGCTGAGTGTATCTCAGAGTCTTTCAGTAATGATAGTTGATTTCTGTTAAGGAACAGGTAGCCAATGCGGGTGTAGGTGGCCCTGTGAGTAAAATGTATAGTTACATTGAGTGGGATGTTGCATCCTCCACACATCAACCAAGCCCAAGTTCTCTAAGCATTTGAAAACTGTATTTGGGGCTCTGGATCGTGTTTGGCCAGAACTTGTAGATGTGGTACATTAAAGTCTCCTCCTAGTATTATCGGGCCTTTCTTGTTTTCCATTATTAAGGAAAGTAGTTTCCGAAAGAATTTCTGTCTGTGGGTCAGGGGAGCGTATATATTGACCAATGTTATGGGTCTGTGGAACAAGAGGCCTGTCAATATCAATACTCTACCTTCTGTATCTGTAATTTTGTTAATCTGTTGGAAATTTACATTTTTGTGAATTAACGTGCTTACTCCCTGTTTTTTCCTATGATATGCGTTGTGATATCCTGTGGGGAAGTCTCTGGATCTCATTTTAGGTTCCGAGCCTGCCTCCTGGAGAAATATTATTGAGTTTGTTTGTTTAGCAAAATGTTTGAGGGTTACTGAACGTTTATTTGGAGAATTGAGACCCTTTGCGTTTTGTGAAAATATGTATAACTTAGGGACCGTCATGTCTAAGGGGGGTTAGTCGCGTAGGAAGGGGCAGTTTTACCTGTTGATAGAGGCATCTTGGAGGCTGGAGAGGTCTTCCATTATTGTTCCTGACTGTTGGGGCAACTGTTGAAGGGCTATCTAGCGAATGGTGTTGGCATATGTAGGCCTTATTCAAAGTTCTAAGGAGAATAAGCATATCTTTAAATTGAACCAGTATTAACCACAATAAACAACATACAAAACAAGAAAACAAGTACAAAATGTTCACATAATCAGATGTTTTAAAGAACACAATATAATTTTTCTTTTCCATTATGTGACTAAGCTAAAAATAGCTAGAAAAAAGGGGGGATGGGGGGAAAAATAAAAGGCTGATGTCGGTGCCTATCAGCTCTAGAATGGGTTCTATCTATATAAACATTTAAATATCAATCTCTAAACAAAATACAATAGGGTATCCAGTAAAAAGGTTGTATTTTTGCTGTGCAGCTAACAGCTAAACAGTGACTCAAATAAATCAGATACATTTCACTCGTAAACAATTCAAGGTGGTTCAGCAAGAGTCCTGGCTGGTGTAGGATCAAGTGGACCCATTTTCTTTCGTTTTTTGGATACTGTTGACCAATTCTGCCTCTGAGGTTTAGGTGTTGAATAATTCTGCTGAGACTCTACTCTGTTAGATTCTGTGAGTTTGGGTAAGGATGGTTGCTCAATGTTTAACTGCTTACAAAAGAGTTCTAAGTCCTCTGGGTTCCTGTAGACACTGGTTTTGTTGTCTTTTACAACCTTGACGGCAAAGGGGAAGCCCCATCTGTAGGGTATCCCCAGAACCTGGAGGTGTAAAGTCAAATATCTGGCTTCTTTTCGCTTAGCTAAGGTAATGGGGCTAAGATCTGCATAAATCTGAATGGCATCTTCTCCGAAGTGAAGAGGCAATGTTTTCCTGGCTGCTTGCAAGATCCTTTCCTTATCGCTGAACTTGTGGCAGCATAAAACTACATCCCGAGGAGGTAGGGTATCAGGGGGCCTAGGCCTCAGGGCCCTGTGTGCTCTGTCAAGGCCTATCGGCTTGCTTACAGATTCCAACAGGTATTTAAATAAATTCTGTAGATAAGAGGCTAGTTGTTGTGGTAAGATCTTTTCTGGTATCCCACGGATCCTCAAGTTCTGGCGCCGGCCCCTATTGTCAAGATCCTCCATCTGCCCTTGTAATTGTTCTATGGCAGTGTGTTGGTATTGGAATGCTGATGTGGTGTTTTCATCTGACCGACCCAAATCTTTCATTTGTTCTTCTAGTTCTAGGACTCTCTCACCCAGCTCTCTGATGTCCTTTTTTACTTCTGCTAGGCTGTCTTTAATAGCTTTACTGACCTGGGTCATGATGGCTGTAAGGTCTGCTTTTGTGGATAAATTCTGCAGGTCTCTAGTAATAGGCGCTGTATCACTTAAGTTAAAGGTCTCTTCACGCACGTGGTTCAAAATCTCCGTTAACAGAAGAATCTTGGCTTTTAAAGTAAGAGTTCAATCTGCCTCCCTCTAGCATGCTTCCTTTAGTTGTTTTGTCCGGTTTATTTTTATTTCTTGCAACCATTGTTGTTTTTGTTATAAAAAGAGCGTGTCACTGGGGGGGATCGAGTTAGCAAGTATGCGCAATCTGGGCCTATATTATGTGGTAGCACCAGTCCTCTCTCAGCTCCACGTGTGATCTTACAGCTATGTATTAAATGCGTCTTGAAGCTGAGATGGCGGTTTCTCTATGTAGTTTAATGTGGCCAAAAACGGGGATTGTAGCCCAGCAGTGACGGCCACCGGTATGATTAGAAATTAAATATAGGCCCCAACGTACCCACTACGCTGGCTTGATCGTTCCGGTGTTATGGTGTTCTGATCCCACTAAGCAAGGTTTATATTTGCATGATAGGACTTGCCTTGTAGTTTCAGGCTAACGATACTGCCCAGTAGAAGTTCCGGTTCCTTACTCCTATAGTGGCGTGGTGTAATTCAGCCGTTTGCCGTTTCACTCTCACTGTACCGCAGGCCTCAGATTGCGCAATCTTAAAAGTCCTGTAAGCGCTGCTCGTTTCTACTTAAGATGCTTTGCTGCACATGTTATAACGTTATTTCAGCCCAGTTGATCTTGTCCAGTCGTTATTTATTCGCCCATCAGAGCTTTTTTGCAGCTAGTCACATTGGAGGTCTAACTGTGTGCGACCATTTGCTCCGCCCTCCGTGTTTGGATTTTTTTAATGTGTATTTTAGTTTTCTTTAATTTTGTAGTTTAATTTCAGTTCAATGGTTATATTAGTTTAATTGTTAGTTTATTTATTTTTTATTTTACAGGTAAGTTTTAATTTAATTTAAGATAGGGAAATTGTCATTTTAATATAAAGTTAAGGGGGCGTTAGGTTTAGGGGCTACTAGTTTAAATTAGTTTTTCTCCAACATTGGTGTGTCCGGTCCACGGTGTCATCCATTACTTGTGGGATATTCTCCTCCCCCACAGGGAAAGGCAAGGAGAGCACACAGCAAGAGCTGTCCATATAGTCCCTCCCAGGCTCCGCCCCCCCAGTCATTCTCCTTGCCGCTCTGAACAAGTAGCATCTCCTCGGGGATGGTGAGGAGTTTGTGGTGTTTAGTTGTAGTTTTTTATTCTTCTATCAAGAGTTTGTTATTTTAAAATAGTGCTGGTATGTACTATTTACTCTGAAACAGAAAGAGATGAAGAGTTCTGTTTGTGAGAGGAATATGATTTTAGCAGCAGTTACTAAAATCGTTTGCTGTTTCCACATAGGACTGTTGAGATGAGATAACTTCAGTTGGGGGAAACAGTTAGCAGGCTCTTCTGCTCAAGGTATGACTAGCCATATTTCTAACAAGACTGTGTAATGCTGGAAGGCTGTCATTTTCCCCTCATGGGGATCGGTAAGCCATTTTCTTAGTCTCAAACAGAATAAAGGGCTTATTATGGGCTATAAACTGGTAGACATTTTTAGGGGCTAAATCGATTGCTTTATTTAAGTATTATATGCAGTTTGAAGTTGTATTTCACACTTTTATAACATTGGGGAACGTTTTTAGCACCAGGCACTTGTTAAGACACCTTCCCAGTCAGGAAGGGCCTTTCTCTGTAGTAGGCAGAGCCTCATTTTCGCGCCATTACTGTGCAGTTAATTTTGAGTTCAGTACATGCAGCTGCATGTGTGAGGGTCTGGAATCCACTAAAAACGTTCCTAGAAGGCTTCATTTGGTATCATATACCCCCCTGGGATTGGTGAAGTTGCAGCAAAGACTGTGGCTGGGACTGTAAGGGGGTTAAAATTAAAAACGGCTCCGGTTTCCACATTTTAAGGGTTAACAGCTTGAAAATTGGGGTGCAATACTTTGAATGTATTAAGACACTGTGGTAAAGATTGGATAATTCCTTCCTAGTTTTTCACATATTCAGTAATAAAGTGTGCCCTGTTTAACATTTAAAGAGACAGTAACGGTTTTGTTTTAAAACGGTTTTTGTGCTTTATTAACCAGTTTAAGCCTGTTTAACATGTCTGTACCTTCAGATAGATCATGTTCTGTATGTATGGTAGCCAATGTGGTTCCCCCTTCAAATATAGTGTGATAATTGTGCCATAGCGTCCAAACAAAGTAAGGACAGAACTGTCACAAATTGTAAAGTTGCCCAGGATGATTCCTCAGATGAAGGAAGTAGACATAGTTCTACATCATCTCCTTCTGTGTCTATACCAGTTATACGCGCGCAGGCGACCCCTAGTACTTCTAGCGCGCCAATGCTTGTTACTATACAGTAATTGACGGCAGTAATGGATAACTCCATAGCTAATATTTTATCCAAAATGCCAGCATTTCAGAGAAAGCGTGATTGCTCTGTTTTAAACACTGTAGAGCAGGAGGGCGCTGATGATAATTTTTCTGTCATACCCTCACACCAATCTGAAGTGGCAGTGAGGGAGGGTTTGTCAGATGGGGAAATTTCTGATACAGGAAGAATTTCTCAGCAGGCAGAACCTGATGTTGTGACATTTAAATTAGAGCATCTCCGCGCATTACTTAAGGAGGTGCTATCTACTCTGGATGATTGTGACAATCTTGTCAACCCAGAAAAATTGTGCAAGATGGACAGTTCCTTGAGGTCCCGGTGCACCCTGATGCTTTTCCGATACCTAAACGGGTGGCGGACATAGTGAATAAGGAGTGGGAGAAGCCAGGCATACCTTTTGTCCCTCCTCCTATATTTAAGAAATTGTTCCCTATGGTCGACCCCAGGAAGGACACATGGCAAACAGTCCCTAAGGTCGAGGGGGAGTTTTCTACTCTAGCCAAGCGCACGACCATTCCTATTGAGGACAATTGTGCTTTCAAAGATCCTATGGATAAAAAATTGGAGGGTTTGCTTAAAAAGATTTTTGTACAGCAAGGTTACCTCCTTCAACCTATTTCGTGCATTATTCCTGTCACTACAGCGGCGTGGTTCTGGTTTGAGGAACTGGAAAAGTCGCTCAGTAGGGAGACTCCGTATGAGGAAGTCATGGATAGAATTTACACACTTAAGTTAGCTAATTCCTTTATTTTAGACGCCGCTTTGCAGTTAGCGAGGTTAGCGGCAAAAAATTCAGGGTTTACAATTGTGGCGCGCAGAGCGCTCTGGCTAAGAATAAGTCCAATTTTCGTTCCTTTCGTAATTTCAGGAACGGACCGGCTTCCAACTCGGCAGCCTCTAGACAAGAGGGTAACGCTTCCCAGACTAAACCAGCTTGGAAATCAATGCAAGGCTGGAACAAGGGTAAACAGGCCAAGAAGCCTGCTGCTGCTACCAAGACAGCATGAAGAGGTAGCCCCCGATCCGGAACCGGATCTAGTAGGGGGCAGACTCTCTCTCTTTGCTCAGGCTTGGGCAAGAGATGTTCAGGATCCCTGGGCACTAGAAATAGTCTCTCAGGGTTATCTTCTAGAATTCAAGGAACTACCCCCAAGGGGAAGGTTCCACATGTCTCACTTATCTTCAAACCAAGTTAAGAGACAGGCATTCTTACATTGTGTAGAAGACCTGTTAAAGATGGGAGTGATACACCCAGTTCCAACTGTGGAACAAGGTCAGGGGTTTTACTCAAATCTGTTTGTAGTTCCCAAAAAAAAGAGGGAACTTTCAGACCAATTCTGGATTTAAAAATTCTAAACAAATTTCTCAGAGTGCCATCGTTCAAAATGGAAACTATTCGAACGATTTTACCTACAATCCAGGAGGGTCAATTTATGACTACCGTGGATCTAAAGGATGCGTATCTGCATATTCCTATCCACAAAGATCATCATCAGTTCCTAAGGTTCGCCTTTCTGGACAAACATTACCTATTGTGGCTCTCCCATTCGGACTAGCCACTGCTCCAAGGATTTTCACAAAGGTGCTCGGGTCCCTTCTAGCGGTTCTAAGACCCAGGGGCTTTACAGTGGCACCTTACTTGGACGACATCCTAATTCAAGCGTCGTCTCTTTCAAAGACAAAGGCTCACACAGACATTGTTCTAGCCTTTCTCAGATCTCACGGGTGGTAGGTGAACATAGAAAAAAGTTCCCCATCTCCGTCAACAAGAGTCCCTTTCTTGGGAACAATAATAGATTCTTTAGAAATGAAGATTTTCCTGACAGATGTCAGAGAGTCAAAGCTTCTAAACGCTTTTCAAGTTCTTCACTCTGTTCTACGGCCTTCCATAGCTCAGTGCATGGAAGTAGTAGGGTTGATGGTTGCAGCAATGGACATAGTTCCTTTTGCGCGAATTCATCTAAGACCATTACAACTGTGCATGCTCAAACAGTGGAATGGGGACTATACAGACTTGTCTCCAGTGATTCAAGTAGATCAGAAGACCAATGACTCACTCCGTTGGTGGCTGACCAGGATCACCTGTCCCAGGGAATGAGCTTCCGCAGACCAGAGTGGGTCATTGTCACGACCGACGCCAGTCTATTAGGCTGGGGCGCGGTCTGGGATTCCCTGAAAGCTCAGGGTCTATGGTCTCGTGAAGAGTCTATTCTACCAATAAACATTCTGGAACTGAGAGCAATATTCAATGCTCTCCGGGCTTGGCCTCAACTAGCAAAGGCCAGATTCATAAGATTCCAATCAGACAACATGACGACTGTTGCTTACTTCAACCATCAGGGGGGAACAAGGAGTTCCCTGGCGATGAGAGAGGTGACCAAGATCATCAAATGGGCGGAGGATCACTCCTGCCACCTGTCTGCGATCCACATCCCGGAGTGGAAAACTGGGAGGTGGATTATCTGAGTCGTCAGACCTTTCATCCGGGGGAGTGGGAACTCCACCCGGAGGTGTTTGCCCAGTTGACCCAATTATGGGGCATTTCAGACATGGATCTGATGGCGTCTCGTCAGAACTTCAAGGTTCCTTGCTACGGGTCCAGATCCAGGGATTCCAAGGCGACTCTAGTGGATGCATTAGTGGCGCCTTGGACTTTCAACCTAGCTTATGCGTTTCCACCGTTCCCTCTCATTCCCAGGCTGGTAGCCAGGATCAAACAGGAGAAGGCCTCTGTGATTTTGATAGCTCCTGCGTGGCCACGCAGGACTTGGTATGCAGACCTGGTGAATATGTCATTGGCTCCACCATGGAAGCTACCTTTGAGACAGGATCTTCTAGTACAAGGTCCATTCGAACATCCAAATCTAGTTTCTCTCCAGCTGACTGCTTGGAAATTGAACGCTTGATTTTGTCTAAGCGTGGGTTTTCGGATTCTGTGATAGATACTCTGGTACAAGCCAGAAAACCTGTGACTAGAAAGATTACCATAAAATATGGAAAAGATATATCTGTTGGTGTGAATCCAAGGGATTCTCATGGAGTAAGATTAAAATTCCTAGGATCCTTTCCTTTCTCCAAGAAGGTTTGAATAAGGGATTATCAGCGAGTTCTCTAAAAGGACAGATTTCTGCTTTATCTGTCTTGTTACACAAACGACTGGCAGCTGTGCCAGATGTTCAAGCTTTTGTTCAGGCTTTGGTCAGGATCAAGCCTGTTTACAGACCCTTGACTCCTCCCTGGAGTCTAAATTTGGTTCTTTCAGTTCTTCAAGGGGTTCCGTTTGAACCCTTACATTCCATAGATATCAAGTTGTTATCTTGGAAAGTTCTGTTTTTGGTTGCTATTTCTTCTGCTAGAAGAGTTTCTGAATTATCTGCTCTGCAGTGTAATCCGCCCTATCTGGTGTTCCATTCAGATAAGGTTGTTTTGCGTACTAAACCTGGTTTCCTTCCAAAGGTTGTTTCCAACAAGAATATTAACCAAGAAATAGTTGTGCCTTCTTTGTGTCCGAATCCAGTTTCAAAGAAGGAACGCTTGTTACACAATTTAGATGTAGTCCGTGCTTTAAAGTTCTATTTAGAAGCAACAAAGGATTTCAGACAAACATCTTCTCTGTTTGTCGTTTATTCTGGCAAGAGGAGAGGTCAAAAAAGCTACTGCTACCTCTCTTTCCTTTTGGCTGAAAAGCATCATACGATTGGCTTACGAGACTGCCGGACGGCAGCCTCCTGAACGAATCACAGCTCACTCTACTAGGGCTGTGGCTTCCACATGGGCCTTCAAGAACGAGGCTTCTGTTGATCAGATATGTAAGGCAGCGACCTGGTCTTCTCTGCACACTTTGTCCAAATTCTACAAATTTGATACTTTTGCTTCTTCGGAGGCTATTTTTGGGAGAAAGGTTTTGCAAGCCGTGGTGCCTTCTGTTTAGGTAACCTGATTTGCTCCCTCCCTTCATCCGTGTCCTAAAGCTTTGGTATTGGTTCCCACAAGTAATGGATGACACCGTGGACCGGACACACCAATGTTGGAGAAAACAGAATTTATGCTTACCTGATAAATTACTTTCTCCAACGGTGTGTCCGGTCCACGGCCCGCCCTGGTTTTTTAATCAGGTTTGATGAATTTCTTTCCCTATACACTACAGTCACCACGGCACCCTATAGTTTCTCCTTTTTTTCTCCTAACCGTCGGTCGAATGACTGGGGGGGCGGAGCCTTTGAGGGACTATATGGACAGCTCTTGCTGTGTGCTCTCCTTGCCTTTCCCTGTGGGGGAGGAGAATATCCCACAAGTAATGGATGACACCGTGGACCGGACACACCGTTGGAGAAAGTAATTTATCAGGTAAGCATAAATTCTGTTATTGCGATGTGGGGGCTTTCGGTTTAGGGGTTAATAGTTTAATTTAGTATATTTCATTGTGGGGGGCTTGTGGTTTAGGGGTTAATAGGTTTATTATAGCGGCGGTGGTGTCAGGGAACGGCGGAATAGGGGTTAATAACTTTAGTATAGTGGGGGTGATGTGGGAGGATGGCAGATTAGGGGTTAATAATATTTAAATAGTGTTTGCGATGTGGGAGGGCGGCCGTTTAGGGGTTTATAACTTTATTATAGTGGTGACGATGTCGGGGAGCGGCAGAATAGGGGTTAATAAATTTTATTAGTGGCGAAAAAGTTGGGAGCGGCAGATTAGGGGTTAATAACTTGAATATAGTGTTTGCGATGTGGGAGGGCCTGGGTTTAGGGGTTAATAGGTAGTTTATGGGTGTTAGTGTACTTTAGAGCACAGTAGTTAAGAGCTTTATGAACCGGTGTTAGCCCAGAAAGCTCTTAACTCCTGGCTTTTTGCTGCGGCTGGAGTCTTTAGTTATGTGTTTTATGTAACAATTTTGTAGCCTAAAGCTCATAACTACTGCTCTCAGATTGCGGAACGGATCTTATTGGTATAGGCTGCAACGCAAGCTTTTTAGCCTCACTGCAAAACTCGTAATGGCTGCGCTATGGAAGTCCCATGAAAAAACGTCATTTTTACGTGTGCGTGCCTGACGTTGCGTTACAGGCTAAAAGGCTTGCGGTACAGCTATACTGACAAGACTTGTATGTAATGGCTGCGGTGCTGTTTTAACGCTGAAATTACCATTTTTTTAGCATTAAAACACCAACGCAAAACTTCTAATCTAGGCGAATGTGATGAAGAAGGGAAGTTTAAATCTATTAGTGGACAATGCATTTGGTTCGTATATACCTTTTGAGGACCTTTACCTTGCTGTGCACCTTTTTGCATTCATTTAACTTATCTAGAGTCATAGACTTGCACACTGCAGTGCTTTTTTAAAAACCCTTTATTTAACGTTATCGTTATTCATTCGTTTGAACTTTTTGCATTTATTTGCTCTAAAACCTTAGCTCTTACGAGAGAACATTGTTCTTATTTTAATGTTTTTTATTTAATATTTTATATATATCACTGATATATCTCATTTTATGCTCTTTAGTAAACTGTTTACAATATAATATATATTTTGTTCTTTATTTACACATCTCAATCATCTTGATAACCAATCCTTTGGTTCTCATAGCACTCTCTTATACTATTTGTTGTTTCCTTTCTTATACAGACTTGAGGAGGTTCTATATTTTTTAGGAGTAGCTAGTTTTTGAGATATACTAATACTAATCCCTTAATTTACTTGTATCAGGAGCATATTTGGCCTGCCCTAAGTGCTGTTGCCCAAAAGCTGATTTCCTGCCCACCCACCAGTTTCCAAAGTGATACGGCTAGTTTTAGAGTTTTGTCGGTAACGACCCGCATAGCTAACGCTGGTTTTTTTCCCCCCGCACCTTTTAAATACCGCTGGTATTTAGAGTTCACAGAAGGGCTGCGTTAGGCTCCAAAAAGGGAGCGTATAGCATAATTTACCGCCACTGCAACTCTAAATACCAGCGGTGCTTACGGACGCAGCCAGCTTCAAAAACGTGCTCGTGCACGATTTCCCCATAGGAAACAATGGGCAGTTTGAGCTGAAAAAAAACCTAACACCTGCAAAAAAGCAGCGTTTAGCTCCTAACGCAGCCCCATTGTTTCCTATGGGGAAACACTTCCTAAGTCTGCACCTAACACCCTAACATGTACCCCGAGTTTAAACACCCCTAACCTTACACTTATTAACCCCTAATATGCCGCTATCGCTGACCCCTCCATATTATTATTAACCCCTAATCTGCCGCTCTGTACACCACCGCAACCTACGTTATCCCTATGTACCCCTAATCTGCTGCCCCTAACACCGCCGACCCCTATATTATATTTATTAACCCCTAATCTGCCGCCCCCAACGTCGCCGCCACCTACCTACAATTATTAACCCCTAATCTGCCGACCGGACCTCGCCGCTACTATAACAAATTTATTAACCCCTAATCCGCCTCACTAACCCTATAATAAATAGTATTAACCCCTAATCTGCCCTCCCTAACATCACCGACACCTAACTTCAAGTATTAACCCCTAATCTGCCGACCGGACCTCACCGCTACTCTATTAAATTTATTAACCCCTAAAGCTAAGTCTAACCCTAACACTAACACCCCCCTAAGTTAAATATAATTTGTATTTAACGAAATAAATTAACTCTTATTAAATAAATTATTCCTATTTAAAGCTAAATACTTACCTGTAAAATAAACCCTAATATAGCTACAATATAAATTATAATTATATTGTAGCTATTTTAGGATTAATATTTATTTTACAGGTAACTTTGTATTTATTTTAACCAGGTACAATAGCTATTAAATAGTTAAGAACTATTTAATAGCTACCTAGTTAAAATAATTACAAAATTACCTGTAAAATAAATCCTAACCTAAGTTACAATTAAACCTAACACTACACTATCAATAAATTAATTAAATAAAATATCTACAATTACCTACAATTAAACCTAACACTACACTATCAATAAATTAATTAAATAAAATACCTACAAATAAATACAATTAAATAAACTAACTAAAGTACAAAAAATAAAAAAAGAACTAAGTTACAAAAAATAAAAAAATAATTTACAAACATTAGAAAAAAATTACAACAATTTTAAGCTAATTACACCTACTCTAAGCCCCCTAATAAAATAACAAAGCCCCCCAAAATAAAAAAATGCCCTACCCTATTCTAAAATACAAATAGAAAAGCTATTTTACCTTACCAGCCCTTTAAAGGGCCTTTTGCGGGGCATGCCCCAAAGAATTCAGCTCTTTTGCCTGTAAAAAAACATACAATACCCCCCAACATTACATCCCACCACCCACATACCCCTAATCTAACCCAAACCCCCCTTAAATAAACCTAACACTAAGCCCCTGAAGATCTTCCTACCTTGTCTTCACCATGTCGGGTATCACCGAACGGTCCAGAAGAGGCTCCGAAGTCTTCATCCAAGCCCAAGCGGGGGCTGAAGAAGTCCATCATCGGGCTGAAGAGGTCCATCATCGGGCTGAAGTCTTGATCCAAGTGGCGGCTGAAGAAGTCCATCATCTGGCTGAAGTCTTGATCCAAGCGGGCGCTGAAGAAGTCCATCATCGGGCTGAAGTCTTCTATCAAGCGGCATCTTCAATCTTCTATCTTCTGGAGCCATCTTCTTCCAGCCGACGCGGATCCATCCTCTTCTACCGATGCCTACTCACAGAATGACGGTTCCTTTAAATGACGTCATCCAAGATGGCGTCCCTCGAATTCCGATTGGCTGATAGGATTCTATCAGCCAATCGGAATTAAGGTAGGAAAATTCTGATTGGCTGATGGAATCAGCCAATCAGATTCAAGTTCAATCCGATTGGCTGATCCAATCAGCCAATCAGAATTTTCCTACCTTAATTCCGATTGGCTGATAGAATCCTATCAGCCAATCGGAATTCGAGGGACGCCATCTTGGATGACGTCATTTAAAGGAACCGTCATTCGGCGAGTAGGCGTCGGTAGAAGAGGATGGATCCGCGTCGGCTGGAAGAAGATGGCTCCGGAAGAAAGAAGATTGAAGATGCCGCTTGATAGAAGACTTCAGCCCGATAATGGACTTCTTCAGCGCCTGCTTGGATCAAGACTTCAGCCCGATGATGGACTTCTTCAGCCGCCGCTTGGATCAAGACTTCAGCCCAATGATGGACCTCTTCAGCCCGATGATGGACTTCTTCAGCCCCCGCTTGGGCTTGGATGAAGACTTCAGAGCCTCTTCTGGACCGATCGGTGATACCCGGTGTGGTGAAGACAAGGTAGGAAGATCTTCAGGGGCTTAGTGTTAGGTTTATTTAAGGGGGGTTTGGGTTAGATTAGGGGTATGTGGGTGGTGGGATGTAATGTTGGGGGGGGTATTGTATGTTTTTTTTACAGGCAAAAGAGCTGAATTCTTTGGGGCATGCCCCGCAAAAGGCCCTTTTAAGGGCTGGTAAGGCAAAAGAGCTTTTCTATTTGTATTTTAGAATAGGGTAGGGCATTTTTTTTATTTTGGGGGGCTTTGTTATTTTATTAGGGGGCTTAGAGTAGGTGTAATTAGCTTAAAATTGTTGTAATCTTTTTCTAATGTTTGTAAATTATTTTTTTATTTTTTGTAACTTAGTTCTTTTTTTTATTTTTTGTACTTTAGTTAGTTTATTTAATTGTATTTATTTGTAGGTATTTTATTTAATTAATTTATTGATAGTGTAGTGTTAGGTTTAATTGTAACTTAGGTTAGGATTTATTTTACAGGTAATTTTGTAATTATTTTAACTAGGTAGCTATTAAATAGTTCTTAACTATTTAATAGCTATTGTACCTGGTTAAAATAAATACAAAGTTGCCTGTAAAATAAATATAAATCCTAAAATAGCTGCAATATAATTATTATTTATATTGTAGCTATATTAGGGTTTATTTTATAGGTAAGTATTTAGCTTTAAATAGGAATAATTTATTTAATAAGAGTTAATTTATTTCGTTAGATAAAAATTATATTTAACTTAGGGGGGTGTTAGTGTTAGGGTTAGACTTAGCTTTAGGGGTTAATACATTTATTAGAGTAGCGGTGGGGTCCGGTCGGCAGATTAAGGGTTAATACTTGAAGTTAGGTGTCAGCGATGTTAGGGAGGGCAGATTAGGGGTTAATACTATTTATTATAGGGTTATTGAGGCGGGAGTGAGTCAGATTAGGGGTTAATAACTTTATTATAGTAGCGGTGAGGTCCGGTCGGCAGATTAGGGGTTAATAATTGTAGGTAGGTGGCGGTGACGTTGGGGGCGGCAGATTAGGGGTTAATAAATATAATGTAGGGGTCAGCGGTGTTAGGGGCAGCAGATTAGGGGTACATAGGGATAACGTAGGTTGCGGCGGTGTACAGAGCAGATTAGGGGTTAAAAAAAATTATTAGAGTGGCGGCGATGTGGGGGGGCCTCGGTTTAGGGGTACATAGGTAGTTTATGGGTGTTAGTGTACTTTAGAGCACAGTAGTTAAGAGCTTTATGAACCGGTGTTAGCCCAGAAAGCTCTTAACTCCTGGCTTTTTGCTGCGGCTGGAGTCTTGTTGTTAGATTTCTAACGCTCACTTCAGCCAAGACTCTAATCCCATTGAAAACCCTAATCCCATTGAAAAGATAGGATACACAAATGGCGTAGGGGGATCAGCGGTATGGAAAAGTCGCGGCTGCAAAGTGAGCGTTAGACCCTTTTCTGTTTAACTCTAAATACCAGCGGTAGCCCAAAACCAGCGTTAGGAGCCCCTAACGCTGGTTTTGACGGCTAACGCCAAACTCTAAATCTAGCCGATAGTTGTTTTTTTTTCAGTCACGAGAACATTCTAAACCTTCAAAGGTCTAATCTCTCCTCACACCTTGTGGAGATAATGACCTTTTTAAAATTCAACATCCCTGAGCTGAGATACCCTGCCTTACAGTTTGAGCGAGAATGAACGCAGCATTTCTCCACTCAAAAACCTGCTAACTTTTATAATCTGGTGCTCTGCCCCCTCTAAAATGTCTGCCTTCCTTACACAACTTGAGTTTAACAAGCTACACTCTGCCTGTCTGACCATTACCAAACTCTGCCTGTCTGACCATTCTACTGGTTTACCCCTGAACTGCTAAACTGCTGGATTATCTTTTGTTGCTGACCTCTGGCTGTTCCTGACCATTCTATTGGTTTACCCCTGAACTGTTATACTGCTGGATTACCTTTCTGTTGCTGGGCTCTGCCTGTCTCTGACCTCTCTCTGCCATCATCTTATTCCCGGAAGAACTACCCTGTTAACCGTGACTTCTGCTTACCCCATTTCATAAACTCACTTTGTTCTGGGATATTTCCTTAGCCTTCTTCTTGACGCCGGGATAAGAAGACTACTGGCCAAGCTTGGTCTGATATACCCGGAGCATAACATCCAAAGCCTTATCACCCAATACTGAGACTTCATGCTCCTGCTGCTGCTCTACCCCATCTAAAAATGCTGCCTTCCTTCCACACCTTTGTTTCAACAAGCTATACAATGGGTGATAACAAAGCATCATATCCTTTACCTACTGCCACGGTGAGGGATACAAAGTCTTAGCGCTAATTACTAGGACATGTGTGCTTCGGCTCATACTGCTGCTTCTCTACCCCTTCAAAAATGCTGCCTTCCTTCCATACCTTGAGTTCAACAAGCTATACTCTGGGTATTACCCAAACATGATATTCTTTACCCACTGCCAGGGTGAAGGTCTAAAGTCTTAGCGCCGATTACTGAGACGTTATGCTCATGCTGCTACTGCTCTACCCATTCAAAAATGCTGGCTTCCTTTCTTACTTTAAGTTCAACAAGCTACACTCTGGGTGTTACACACACATGATATCCTGCAACCACTGCCAGGGTGAGGGATCCAAAGTCTTAGAAACAATTACTAAGACTGTATGCTCCTGCTGCTTGTCTACCCCTAAATGCTGCCTTACTTCCATACCTCAAGTTTACCAAGCTACACTCTTAAGTGTTACCCAAACATAATACCCTTCACCCACCGCCAGAGTGAGGGATCCAAAGTCTTAGCGCCAATTACTGACACCTGCTGCTGCTCTACTCCCTCTAAAAATGCTGCCTTCCACACCTTGAGTTCAACAAGCTACACTGTGGGTGACACCAAAGAATCATATCCTTCAATCACCGCCAGTGTGAAGGATCGAACGTCTTTGCGCCAATTACTAGGACTTTGTTCTCATCCAGCTACAAGCTACACTCTGGGTGATATCCTTCACCCCCGCCACGATTAGGAATCCAAAGTATTTGCGCCAATTACTGAGAATTTATCCTCCCGCTGCTCTACTCCCTCAGAAAATGCTGCCTTTAATCCAACGCAGCTGTGTCCATGGGACTGTAATAATTGTATTTACTGCCTTACATGTTCACCTCAAAATATATAATTACTATCACTATTCCCTTGCAGTTGTTCACAACTATGGTTCATATACCTTTAATTCTTAAATTCACACCCCCTTCAATGACTATAAAGCAGGTCTAAGCTCTCCAATCAATGCTTGGTATTTGAAGAATATCCAGTCTCTGATACTAGCTGTATAATCTTTGGATCTATAGTTCCTGTTTTCCATATTGACTTTACGCTTCTAAAGGTACCTTTTGTTTGCTCATATTATTAACAGCATTGTTATTGAGGCTGTGTTAAAGCAAAGTCTCTCAGCAAACGGACCGCTCCTCTGAACAGCTGTTGCTTGCTCCGTTCCCTGTGGTGACGTCATTGGACTGCTTCAATTTGACTCACACTGCTTCTCAGCTGTTTACAGATCTCCGGTAAGCGCTTACACTCCTCCTCTTTGTTGCAATATGTTTTTCTAATATATGCATACTCATAACTTCCACTCTGATATCAGCTTTTATACTACATTGCCTGTCCTTTCACTAGCTGGTTGCTTCATTAGTAAAAGGCCAATAAACTGTAGATATATTAAATTGCTCTTAAAACTTGTAACAGGGTATATAAGTGTTATACTCTTGGTATAAAGTACTTTCCTCTTATCTCCTAATCAATATATATATTTTTATTTATAGAGTCACTTTCCTTAGAGCTACAAAACCATACTTTACAATATAAATAAAGAACATAAAGTAATAGGATATGTTGCTGCAGGACCACAGTTGAGATTCTTTATTTTTTAGTAAACCCTTTCCCCACAGAAAATCTACACCAGACAGAGAAAAATTCAGTTCTACATATCACAAAATACCAAGCCTTCCTCAAAAAAGGATAATATGAATCCAGCGGATATTCCTGCGCATGTTCTTAACTTATCACAAATAGTGGATCAGATTTCACAACATGTTAGAGAACTACAGTTAGAGAATGATACCCTAAACAAATTAATCAGCAATCAGGTCCTTACGTCAGTGGAAAAGACCAGTTGAGGACTATATAGCGGATTTTAAGAGGTGGTGTAAGGATACCATGTGGAACGACATTTCCTTAAAAAATCAGTTTCGCATAGGTCTATCAGATTTGATGAAAGATGAATTAGCAAGAACCTCCATGCCTGGCACACTTGAGTCCCTTATGACTCTTTGCATTTCCATTGATCGTTGTTTAAGGGAACAACGCAAAGAAAAACTGTATTCAGACCCATCTACACGAAAATATACGCCTTCTACTGTTCAATCTTCCATTTCAAGGGATACTTTAGAACCCATGGAAATTGGTATTATACGTGGACCAATCACCCAAGAGGAGAAAAATAGAAGAAGAGTCCAAAAACTCTGTCTCTACTGTGTCTGTAAATCCCATTCCGTGAAGGACTGTCCCATTCTACTAAAACAAAAGATGGGTAAGATTTTTAATTCCTATATTACTGTAAATTCACTTACTAATCAGAATGATTACATACAACTAATTGAACGCCTTCATGGTGCTACAATATTCACAAAATTGGATTTGCGAGGTGCTTATAATTTAGTCAGATTCAGAAAAGGTGACGAATGCCTTACGGCTTTCCGTACAAGATATGGATTGTTTGAGTACAATGTAATGCCTTTCGGACTCACAAATGCACCAGCTACATTTCAACATTTTGTGAACAATGTTTTTTGAGATATACTAGATATTTTTCTAGTTATTTATTTAGACGACATACTTATTTTTTCTGATACATATGAAGAGCATGTAAGTCATGTTAAAACAGTTCTCCAAAGACTACGTGAACATTCACTATTTGCTAAATTGGAGAAATGTGTATTTAACTCACAATCCATTACTTTTCTTGGATATTCCATTTCCCCATATGGGATTGAGACGGAATCTAGTAAAATTAAGGCAATCACTGACTGGAAAGTCCCCCACTCTAAGAAACAAGTACAACAATTCATGAGATTTTCCAATTTTTACCGGAAATTCATTAAGAATTTCGCAGTCAGTTTGCAAACCTTAAACAGATCTAACAAAAAAAGAGAATAAACCCTTCAAATCAACCTTTGAAGCAGACAAGGCTTTTACACTATTAAAAGATTTATTCACAACAGCTCCTATTGTTCAATTCCCAGATTCTTCTCTTCAATATATATTTGAAGTCGATACTTCTGACTACACTTTAGGAGCAATACTCTCTCAGAGGAAATCCATGTTACACCCGATTCATCCAGTAGCCTATTTTTCTAGAGTTATGACTTTAGCTGAAACACATTACCCTATCGGAGAGAAGGAATTGCTTGCTATTAAAGCCGCATTGGAAAATTGGAGACATCTTCTGGAAGGTACCTCGTTGCCTACTCAAATTTATTCAGATCATAGGAATCTGCAATACCTACAATCCACAAAAACGCTCACTTCAAGTCAAATTCGGTGGAGTCTCTTCTTTTCCAGGTTTAACTATTTAATTACTTACCGACCTGGGTCTAGGAAGGAAAAGCAGACGCTCTTTCTAGAAAATATGACAGTGTTTGAGGATTATACAACCACTATCAACCCACCAGATAGAATTATCTCCCTTTCAATTCTCTCTCCTGAAGCTTTTAAAAGATCCCAACAACTAGATCTTTCACTTCCAAAAAAATAGGCTGTTTAGAAACAAAGATGGATTATATTATTTTCAAAAGCTTCTGTATGTGCTTAAATCTTTGAGATTACACGTCCTACAAGCTTTTCATGATGCCCCTCTCATCGGTCATCTAGGTCAACAAAAAACCTACTATCTTGTTAAACAAGAATATTGGTGGCCATCCATTATGAAAGACACTTTCAAATATGTTAAAAAACATGTCATATTTGTGCTGTTTCTAAACCTGAAAGGTCTAAACCCTATGATTTACTACTGTCCCTTCCAATCCCCAAGAGACCTTGGACACATATTTCTATGGATTTCATAGTTGACTTACCTAAATCCAACACTTATAATACCATCTTTGTGGTTGTGGAACATTTTGTACCTTGCACCTCTCTACCCACCGCATCTTACACAGCTCGAATGTTTCTGGATAATATTGTTAAACTCCATGGACTTCCAGATAGTATCACCTCTGACCGTGGGACACAGTTTACTTCAATATTTTGGAGAGAATTGTGTTGTATCCTTTGTATTAAACTTCTACTATCCACATCATACCATCCTCAAACTAATGGCCAAACGGAGCATACCAATCAATGGCTTGAGCAGTATTTATGATTGTTTTGCAAGGACCAACAGGATAACTGGTCTACACTACTCTCATCTGCAGAATTTGCATTTAACAACTCTCTTAGCTCTACTACTCGCCAATCTCCGTTCTTTGCCAACTTTGGTTACCATCCGACTTTTCATTCGATTCCCTGTAGGGACACTTCCAATCAACTTCTTACTGATCTTACTCATAACCTCTCCCACATCTTACTCATAACCTCTCCCACAACTTCCTTACCTTACAGAAGAACATCAAGGCTGCCCAGGAAAAAAAAAAACTGTCTTATGATTTGAGACAACATCCCTCACCTTCGTATTCAGTATGGGACAAGGTTTGGTTGTCTACCCAACATATTAAGCTTCCTGATCGTTCTAAAAAGTTCTCTTTTCGGTTCATTGGACCTTTTTCAATTACAGGTAGCCCTCAGTTTACGCCGGGGTTAGGTTCCAGAAGGAATGGTTGTAAATCGAAACCGTTGTAAATTGAAACCCAGTTTATAAGTAAGTCAATGAGAAGTGAGGGAGTTAGGTTCCAGGCCCCTCTCAAAATTGTCATAAGTAACAACAAATACATTATTTTTAAAGCTTTGAAATGAAGACTTTAAATGCGAAACAGCATTATTAACCTAATAAAATAAATTGTATCATCATCAAACTAAGTTTAATGAACAAAAACATTTGCTAAACCGCACCTAATAAAATTATCACACAAATACAAACTGCATCATCATCAATCTAAGTTTAATGAACAAAAAACAAAATAATCACACAACAGACTGTATCATCATCAAACTAAGTTTAATGAACAAAAACGTTTTTTACTTGCCTTTTTCTGCAGCTAAGTGGCTGCTAGATCTTGTTCCTTTAAAAACTGCTCCATTGCTCAGATCTGGTTATACACTGATTAATTTCAGCCTGCCTGTGTTTAATCACACAACAGACTGTATCATCATCAAACTAAGTTTAATTAAGAAAAACGTTTTTTTACTTGCCTTTTTCTGCAAACCGTTCTCTGCATTGAGTCTGCATCTAAGGGAAGTGGCTGCTAGATCTTGTTCCTTTGAAAGCTGATCCATTGATCACGTCTGGCTTGCTTGGCTTTGCATGTGTTTACTGCAAAACAAGCGGACAGCTCCACCTACTGGCTATTTCTCCAACATTGGTGTGTCCGGTCCACGGCGTCATCCATAACTTGTGGGAATATCTCTTCCCCAACAGGAAATGGCAAAGAGTACAGCAAAAGCTGTCCATATAGTCCCTCCTAGGCTCCGCCTTCTCCAGTCATTCTCTTTGCCGTTGCACAGGCAACATCTCCACGGAGATGGTCAAGAGTATGTGGTGTTTAGTTGTAGTTTTTTATTCTACTATCAAGAGTTTGTTATTTTAAAATAGTGCTGGTATGTACTATTTACTCTGAAACAGAAAAAGATGAAGAGTTCTGTTTGTGAGAGGAATATGATTTTAGCAGCAGTAACTAAAATCGTTTGCTGTTTCCACATAGGACTGTTGAGATGAAATAACTTCAGTTGGGGGAAACAGTTAGCAGACTTTTCTGCTTAAGGTATGACTAGCCATATTTCTAACAAGACTGTGTAATGCTGGAAGGCTGTCATTTCCCCTCATGGGGACCGGTAAGCCATTTTCTTAGTCTCAAACAGAATAAGGGGCTTAATATGGGCTATAAAACTGGTAGACACTTTTATGGGCAAGATTGATTGCTTTATTTGGGAATTTTATACAGCTTGAGGTTGAATTTCACACTTATAAACTTTGGGGAACGTTTTTTTTTAACGTCAGGCACTGGTTTAGACACCTTTCCAGTCAGGAAGGGCCTTCCCTGTAGTAGGCTGAGCCTCATTTTCGCGCCATTACTGCGCAGTTACTTTTGAGAGCAGGACATGCAGCTGCATGTGTGTGGATCTGAAAGTAGTTGAAAAGGTTCCTAGAAGGCTTCATTTGGTATCGTATTCCCCCCTGGGTTTGGTAAAGTCGCAGCAAAGGCTGTAGCTGGGACTGTAGAGGGGTTAAAACTGTAACTGGCTCCGGTTTCTTCATTTTAAGGGTTAAAGGTCTGAAATTTGGGGTGCAATGCTATGAATGCTTTAAGACACTGTGGTGAAAATTTGGTAAAATTTGAACAATTCCTTCATTGTTTTTCACATATTCAGTAATAAAGTGTGCCCTGTTTAAAATTTAAAGAGACAGTAACGGTTTTGATTTAAAACGGTTTTTGTACTTTATTGACAAGTTTAAGCCTGTTTAACATGTCTGTACCTTCAGATAAGCTATGTTCTGTATGTATGGAAGCCAATGTGTCTCCCCCTTCCAAATTGTGTGATAATTGTGCCATAGCGTCCAAACAAAGTAAGGACAGTACTGCCACAGATAGTAAAGTTGCCCAAGATGATTCATCAGATGAAGGGAGTAGACATAGTTCTACTTCATCTCACTCTGTGTCTACACCAGTTTTGCCCACGCAGGAGACCCCTAGTACTTCTAGCGCGCCAATGCTTGTTACTATGCAACAATTGACGGCAGTAATGGATAACTCCATAGCTAATATTTTATCCAAAATGCCTGCATTTCAGAGAAAGCGCGATTGCTCTGTTTTAAACACTGTAGAGCAGGAGGGCGCTGATGATAATTGCTCTGTCATACCCTCACACCAATCTGAAGGGGCCATGAGGGAGGTTTTGTCAGATGGGGAAATTTCAGATTCAGGTATAATTTCTCAACAGGCAGAACCTGATGTTGTGACATTTAAATTTAAATTAGAGCATCTCCGCGCACTGCTTAAGGAGGTGTTATCTCTTCTGGATGATTGTGACAACCTGGTCATTCCAAAAAAATTGTGTAAGATGGACAAGTTCCTAGAGGTTCCGGTGCACCCCGACGCTTTTCCTATACCCAAGCGGGTGGCGGACATAGTGAACAAGGAGTGGGAGGTATGCCTTTTGTTCCCCCTCCTATATTTAAGAAATTATTTCCTATGGTCGACCCCAGAAAGGACTTATGGCAGACAGTCCCTAAGGTCGAGGGGGCAGTTTCTACACTTAACAAGCGCACTACTATTCCTATCGAGGATAATTGTGCTTTCAAAGATCCTATGGATAAAAAATTGGAGGGTTTGCTTAAAAAGATTTTTGTACAGCAAGGTTACCTCCTGCAACCTATTTCGTGCATTGTTCCTGTCACTACAGCAGCGTGGTTCTGGTTCGAGGAACTAGAAAAGTCACTCAATAGAGAGACTTCCGTATGAGGAGGTTATGGACAGAATACACACACTTAAGTTAGCTAATTCCTTTATTTTAGATGCCGCTTTGCAGTTAGCTAGATTAGCGGCGAAAAATTCAGGGTTTGCAATTGTGGCGCGCAGAGCGCTCGGGCTAAAGTCTTGGTCAGCGGATGTATCTTCCAAGACAAAATTGCTTAATATCCCTTTCAAGGGTAAAACACTCTTTGGACCAGAGTTGAAAGAGATTATCTCAGACATCACTGGGGGAAAGGTCCATGCCCTCCCACAAGATAGGCCTTTCAAGGCCAAGAATAAGTCTAATTTTCGTTCCTTTCGCAATTTCAGGAATGGACCGGCCTCCAACTCTGCAGCCTCTAGACAAGAGGGTAATGCTTCGCAGACCAAACCAGCTTGGAAACCGATGCAAAGCTGGAACAAGGGTAAGCAGGCCAAGAAGCCTGCTGCTGCTACCAAAACAGCATGAAGGAGTAGCCCCCGATCCGGGACCGAATCTAGTAGGGGGCAGACTCTCTCTCTTCGCTCAGGCTTGGGCAAGAGATGTTCAGGATCCCTGGGCACTAGAAATAGTTTCTCAGGGTTATCTTCTGGAATTCAAGGAACTACCCCCAAGGGGAAGGTTCCACATGTCTCACTTATCTTCAAACCAAATAAAGAGACAGGCATTCTTACATTGTGTAGAAGACCTGTTAAAAATGGGAGTGATACACCCAGTTCCAACTGTGGAACAAGGACTGGGTTTTTACTCAAATCTGTTTGTAGTTCCCAAAAAAGAGGGAACCTTCAGACCAATTCTGGATTTAAAGATTCTAAACAAATTTCTCAGAGTGCCATCATTCAAAATGGAAACTATCCGAACGATTTTACCTACAATCCAGGAGGGTCAATTTATGACTACCGTGGATCTAAAGGATGCGTATCTACATATTCCTATCCACAAAGATCATCATCAGTTCCTAAGGTTCGCCTTTCTGGACAAACATTACCAGTTTGTGGCTCTCCCATTCGGGCTAGCCACTGCTCCAAGGATTTTCACAAAGGTACTCGGGTCCCTTCTAGCGGTTCTAAGACCAAGGGGCATTGCAGTGGCACCTTACTTGGATGACATTCTGATACAAGCGTCGTCTCTTTCAAAGGCAAAGGCTCACACAGACATCGTTCTGGCCTTTCTCAGATCTCACGGGTGGAAGGTGAACATAGAAAAATGTTCCCTGTCTCCGTCGACAAGAGTTCCTTTCTTGGGGACAATAATAGATTCTTTAGAAATGTAGATTTTCCTGACAGATGTCAGAAAGTCAAAACTTCTAAACGCTTGTGAAGTTCTTCACTCTATTCCACGACCTTCCATAGCTCAGTGCATGGAAGTAGTAGGGTTGATGGTTGCAGCAATGGACATAGTTCCTTTTGCGCGAATTAATCTAAGACCATTACAACTGTGCATGATGTCTCCAGTGATTCAAGTAGATCAGAAGACCAGAGACTCACTCCGTTGGTGGCTAACCCAGGATCACCTGTCCCAGGGAATGAGCTTCCGCAGACCAGAGTGGGTCATCGTCACGACCGACGCCAGTCTAGTGGGCTGGGGCGCGGTCTGGGACTCCCTGAAAGCTCAGGGGCTATGGTCTCGGGAAGAGTCTCTTCTCCCGATAAACATTCTGGAACTGAGAGCGATATTCAATACTCTCAGGGCTTGGCCTCAACTAGCAAAGGCCAGATTCATAAGATTCCAATCAGATAACATGACGACTGTTGCTTACATCAACCATCAGGGGGGCACAAGGAGTTCCCTGGCGATGAGAGAAGTGACCAAAATCATAAAATGGGCGGAGGATCACTCCTGCCACCTATCTGCGATACACATCCCAGGAGTGGAAAACTGGGAGGCGGATTGTCTGAGTCGTCAGACATTCCATCCGGGGGAGTGGGAACTCCACCCGGAGATTTTTGCCCAATTGACGCAATTATGGGGCATTCCAGACATGGATCTAATGGCGTCTCGTCAGAACTTCAAGGTTCCTTGCTACGGGTCCAGATCCAGGGATCCCAAGGCGACTCTAGTGGATGCATTAGTAGCGCCTTGGACCTTCAACCTAGCTTATGTGTTTCCACCGTTTCCTCTCATTCCCAGGCTGGTAGCCAGGATCAAACAGGAGAGGGCCTCAGTGATTTTGATAGCTCCTGCGTGGCCACGCAGGACTTGGTATGCAGACCTGGTGGATATGTCATCGGCTCCACCATGGAAGCTACCTTTGAGACAGGATCTTCTAGTACAGGGTCCATTCGAACATCCAAATCTAGTCTCTCTCCAGCTGACGGCTTGGAAATTGAACGCTTGATTTTATCTAAGCGTGGGTTTTCGGATTCTGTGATAGATACTCTGGTACAAGCCAGAAAACCTGTAACTAGAAAAATTTACCATAAAATATGGAAAAGATATAACTGTTGGTGTGAATCCAAGGGATTCTCATGGAGTAAGATCAAAATTCCTAGGATCCTTTCCTTCCTACAAGAAGGTTTGGATAAGGGATTATCAGCGAGTTCTCTAAAGGGACAGATTTCTGCTTTATCTGTCTTGTTACACAAACGACTGGCAGCTGAGCCAGATGTTCAAGCTTTTGTTCAGGCTTTGGTCAGGATCAAGCCTGTTTACAGACCTTTGACTCCTCCCTGGAGTCTAAATTTAGTTCTTTCAGTTCTCCAAGGGGTTCCGTTTGAAACTTTACATTCCATAGATATTAAGTTATTATCTTGGAAAGTTTTGTTTTTAGTTGCTATTTCTTCTGCTAGAAGAGTTTCTGAGTTATCTGCTCTGCAGTGTACTCCTCCCTATCTGGTGTTCCATTCAGATAAGGTTGTTTTGCGTACTAAACCTGGTTTTCTTCCAAAAATTGTTTCCAACAAGAATATTAACCAGGAAATAGTTGTGCCTTCTTTGTGTCCGAATCCAGTTTCAAAGAAGGAACGTTTGTTATACAATTTAGATGTAGTCCGTGCTTTAAAGTTCTATCTAGAAGCAACAAAGGATTTCAGACAAACATCTTCTCTTTTTGTCGTCTATTCTGGTAAAAGGAGAGGTCAAAAAGCTACTGCTACCTCTCTTTCCTTTTGGCTGAAAAGCATCATCCGATTGGCTTACGAGACTGCCAGACGGCAGCCTCCTGAAAGAATCACAGCTCACTCTACTAGGGCTGTGGCTTCCACATGGGCCTTCAAGAACGAGGCTTCTGTTGATCAGATATGTAAGGCAGCGACTTGGTCTTCCCTGCACACTTTTGCCAAATTCTACAAATTTGATACTTTTGCTTCTTCGGAGGCTATTTTTGGGATAAAGGTTTTGCAAGCCGTGGTGCCTTCTGTTTAGGTAACCTGATTGGCTCCCTCCCTTCATCCGTGTCCTAAAGCTTTGGTATTGGTTCCCACAAGTTATGGATGACGCCGTGGACCGGACACACCAATGTTGGAGAAAACAGAATTTATGCTTACCTGATAAATTACTTTCTCTAACGGTGTGTCCGGTCCACGGCCCGCCCTGGTTTTTTAATCAGGTTTGATGAATTTATTTCTTTAACTACAGTCACCACGGCACCCTATAGTTTCTCCTGTTTTTCTCCTGTCCGTCGGTCGAATGACTGGGGTGGGCGGAGCCTAGGAGGGACTATATGGACAGCTTTTGCTGTACTCTTTGCCATTTCCTGTTGGGGAAGAGATATTCCCACAAGTTATGGATGACGCCGTGGACCGGACACACCGTTGGAGAAAGTAATTTATCAGGTAAGCATAAATTCTGTTTTTAATGTATGCATGTGCTAATCTCAATGCTTTTAATAGCAGTCAATGCTTTTCAATAGCAGTCACATGACTGAAAAAAAGGGCGTTATTCTGAAACGGCGCAAATTGAACCATCGTAAACCGAGGGCCACCTGTACACGGATTGTGAATCAAAATGCTGTCACTCTAGAATTACCCTCTACCCTACAGATTCACCCTACCTTCCATGTTTCCCTTCTCAAGTCTTACCATTCTGTAAGGTCCGGCGACCAGGGCTCTTTACCGACTTTGTCTGATTTAGATGCCCAATATGAGGTTCATTCCATTTTGGATTCCAGAATGAAAAATGGGGTTTTGGAGTATCTTGTACATTGGCCGGGGTACCATTCTGAGGAAGACTCCTGGGAACCTGCTGCTAATTTGTCAGCTCCACGTCTGGTTTCTCTATTCCATAGATGTTTCCCTGACCGACCCAGGCCTTGACCCACGTAGTGGATCCGCTCTGGGGGGGGGGGGAGGTTTACTGCCTTACATTTTCACTTCAAAATATATAATTACTATAACCATTCCCTTGCAGTTGTTCACAACTATGGTTCATATACCTTTAATTCTTAAATTCACACCCCCACAATTTTTTTTTCTTTCCTATGGCATGGATAGTCTATGAATCATTCCAATTACTAGTGGGGACAAATACCCAAGCTAGAGGACACAGAATGAAAGGGAGGGAGAACAAGACAAGCGGACCTAAACCGAAGGCACCACTGCTTGAAGAACTTTCCTCCCAAAAGAAGCCTCAGCCGAGGCAAAAGTATTAGATTTATAAAATTTGGAAAAAGGTATGAATAGAAGACCAAGTGGCCGCCTTGCAAATTTGCTCCACCGAAGCTTCATTCTTGAAAGCCGAAGAAGAAGAAACAGCTCTTGTAGAATGAGCTATAATTCTCTCAGGAGGCTGTATTCCAGCTGTCTCATAAGTGAACCAGATGACACTTCACAACCAGAGAGAAAGAGTAGTGGAAGTGGCCTTCTGAACCCTACCAGAGAAAACAATGAACAGGGCAGAAGACTGACGAAAATCCTTAGTTGCTTGAAGGTAAAATTTATCCAAGTTATGCAAAAGATGTTCCTTCTGTGGAGAAGGGTTGGAACAGAGGAGGGAAAAACAACAATTTCCTGATTAATATTGCGATCCAACACTACCTTAGGGAGAAACCCTAGCTTAGTACGGAGGACCAACTTATCAGCATGAAAAATAAGGGAATCACTCTGCAAAGCCAAAAGTTCAGAAACTCTGCAAGCAGAAGAAATAGCAATAAAAAACAAAACCTTCCAAGATAGTAACTTGATATCAATAGAATGCATCGGCTCAAACGGAGCCTGCTGCAAGACCCTAAGAACAAGATTAAGGCTCCAAGGAGGAGCAACAGATTTAAACACAGGCCTGATTCTGACTAAAGCCTGAACAAAAGACTGAACATCTGGTAGAACTGCCAGATGTTTATGCAAAAGAATAGACAGTGCCGAAATCTGACCCTTCAGAGTACTGACTGACAAACCTTTCTCCAGACCTTCCTGAAGAAAAGCCAGAATTCGAGGAACCCTTACTTTGTTCCAAGAAAAACCCTTTGAATCACACCAATGAAGGTTTATGAGCCTGAAGCATAGTATCTATGACTTTCTCAGAGAAGCCACGTCTAGCCAAAACTAGACATTCAATCTCCAAGCAGTCAGCTTCAGAGAAACCAGATTTGGATGGAAGGGACCCTGAAGTAGAAGGTCCTTCCTTAAAGGTAACCTCCAAGGTGGAAGAGATGACGTCGTCACCAGATCCGCGAACCATATCCTGCAAGGCCATGGAGGAGCTATTAGAATCACAGAATCGCTCTCCTGCTTGATGCGAGCAATAACTCGTGGAAGAAGAGCAAATGGAGGAAACAGGTAAGCTAGATTAAAGTCCCAAGGAACCACCAGAGGATCTCTTGACCTTGAAACATACCTTGGAAGCTTGGCGTTTTGACGAAATGCCATCAGATCCAACTCTGGAACCCCCCACCTGAGGGTTATCATTCAGAACACCTCTGGATGGAGAGCCGACTCCCTGGAATGAAAAGTCTGTCTGCTCAGAAAATCCACCCCCCAATTGTCCACTCCTGGAATGTGGATGGCAGATAGAAGACAATCGAGAGTTTCCGCCCAATGAAGAATTTGAGTTACCTCCTTCATTGCTAAGGAACTCCAAGTCCCCCCTTGATGGTTGATGTAAGCCACCGAAGTAATGTTGTCCAACTGGAATCTGATAAACCAGACCAAAACTAGTTGAGGCCAAGTTATCAAAACATTGAAGATTGCTCTTAATTCCAAAATTTTTATTGAAACAAATGACTCCGGAGTCCAATGCCCTGAGCTTTTAAGGAACCCCAAACTGCTCCCCAGCCCATCAGACTGACATCCGTGGTCACGATCACCCAGGAAGACCTCAGGAAGCATGTGCCCGACACAAATGGTCCTGTGAAGTCCACCACGAGAGAGAGACTCTTGTTGGGGAGTCCAGATTTATCTTCTGCAAGAGATCTGAGTGGTCCCCGTTCCATTGACTGAGCATGTATAGTTGCAGAGGTCTCAGATGGAAACGAGCAAAGGGAATGATGTCCATGGAAGCTACCATCAGACCGATCACCTCCATGCATTGAGCCACTGATGGACGAACAATAAACTGGAGAGAAAGGCATGAAGCATGAAGTTTTGATTTTCTTACATCGGTCAGAAAAATCTTTATGGACAAAGAATCTATAATTGTTCCTAAAAAAACATACCCTTGTATCTGGTACAAGGGAACTCTTTCCCAGATTCACTTTCCACCTGTGGGAACGTAGAATACACAACATCTCTGTATGAGATCTTGCTAGATGAAAAGATGGAATTTGAACTATGATGTGGTCCAGATAAGGCACCACAGCAATACCCTAGGATCTGATCACTGCCAGAAGAGCCCCCAGAACCTTTGTAAAATTCTGGGAGCTGTAGCAAGACCAAAAGGAAGGGCAACAGACTGGAAATGTTTGTCTAGAAAGGCAAACCTCAGATACAGATAATGATCCCTGTGAATGGGAACATAAAGATATGCATCCTAGTTCAGATCTATAGTCGTCATGAACTCTTGAACCAAAGGAAGAATGGAGCGGATAGTCTCCATCTTGAAGGATGGAACTCTGAGGAATTGATTGAGACACTTTAGGTCCAATATAGGATGGAAAGTGCCCTCTTTTCTGGGCTCTACAAAAAGATTTGAATAAAATCCTGGCCCCTGTTCCTCTAGAGGAACAGGAGCAATCACTCCCAAGGAAGAAAGATCTTTTACGCAGTTTAAGAAAGCCTCTCTCTTTATCTAATCCACCGATAATCTTGACAGATTAAATCTGCCCCTGGGAGGACAAGATTTGAATCCTATTCTGTAGCCTTGGAAGACTAGTTCTATGACCCAAGGATCTAGGACATCGCATATCCAAGCCTGCCGAAAAAAGAGAGCCTGCCTCCCACCTGATCCAAAACAGGATCAGGGGTGGACCCTTCATAATGATTTAGAATCAGCGGAAGGCTTCTTGGCTTGCTTTCCTTTATTCCAAGGCTATATGGATGTAGCCTGAGCGCCTCAACTAGAAGTGGGCTAGGATGTGAATAGGTAGTTCACGTGTATTTATTAATGACAATAAATGTTGACAGTTAAAACAATCAAAACAATAATTAAAACAAAAGTTTAAAACAATAAATAATATGCAATATGCAAAGGTACCTATGTGGAATATTCAAATAGTACATTAACATGGAACCATGTTTATCAACATACAAAAAGACTGGTAAGATGTGACAGTAGACAATCTTGATAATAATATGCGAATAAAAGCTATATATATATATATATATATATATATATATATATTTATATACTGTATATATATATATATATATATATATATATATATATATACATATATGGAAAAAGAAGTACCACTAAAGCAGTACTACACCACCTTGGTACACAAATGGAGCACTAAGCGCACAGTGGGGTCTTGGCCATGGTGTAGTGAGAAGTCACAAATTATTCCTATCAATTGAGTGTAATTTGTAATCCCAGGTTCCAGTGAAAATATGATGTAGAATTTCCAAGCGTATACTTAGGTAGAGTCCAATATAGTTATGTTATAGATGATCCCTCATTAGTGATGGTGTAGGAGAAAAAAGGGGATGTGACTGAAAGCTCAAAAATAGTGCAAAATAGTGTGTGGGGGGGGGGAGATAATCCTTCAGCAAAGGATAAAAATACAAAAATGATAAAAAAATTGTTTTTTTTAGCAGAAATTGCCAAAAGATGCCATTGATGAAGTTAGGATACATACATTTGTAGGTGCAATATAAGTCTAAGTAATGAAAGTTAGTTAATGAAAAATTATTTTCAAGGTTCAGTTGGGTGTTGCGAGATTAGTGCAGCTGGGTGCTGCAGGGTTAGTGCTGCGACAACAGGTGGAAATCCAGAGATTTTAGTGGATGTTCTGCTCCTAGCTCGATTTATCTGTGAAAGATCTGCTCCTAGCTGGATATATCTGTGAAAGATAATCAATATAGTGTAGTATGCTCAAGGTAGATATAGATGTAGAAATAAGACTTACCAGGTGCTTGGTCAACGCGTTTCGGCCTCTCACAGGCCTTTTTCAAGAGTCTTGAAAAAGTATACCTAAGTATACGCTTGTAAATTCTACATCATATTTTCACTGAACTTGGGATTACAAATTACACTCAATTGATAGGAACAATTTGTGACTTCTCACTACACCACGGCCAAGACCCCACTGGGCGCTTAGTGCCCCATTTGTGTACCAAGGTGGTGTAGTACTGCTTTAGTGGTACTTTTTTCATATATATATATATATATATATATATATATATATATATATATATATATATATAGTGTATATATAGCTTTTATTCACATATTATTATCAAGATTGTCTACTGTCATATCTTACCAGTCTTTTTGTATGTTGATAAAAATGGATCCATGTTAATGTACTATTTAAATATTCCCCATAGGTACCTTTGCATATTGCATATTATTTATTGTTTTAAACTTTTGTTTTAATTATTGTTTTAATTATTGTTTTAATTGTTTTAACTGTCAACATTTATTGTCATTAATAAATACACATGTACTACCTATTCACATCCTAGCCCACCTCTAGTGGAGGCGCTCAGGCTACATCCATATATTCTTAGAGTTCCTTATTGACAGCTAGAGGTCAAGACAGCTGGAGCATAGAGGATTACACAGGCGCTAGGTATATATTCCATCAATCCTTTATTCCAAGGCTCACTTGGATCACATTGAGTGATCCGACTTGGAAGAGGAGGAGGAAGACTTTTGTCCCTTAAAGTTACGAAAGGAACAAAAATTAGAATTCTGGTGACCATTGGGCCGATTCTTTTAATCCTGAGGTAGAAAGGAACCCTTTCCGCCTGTAATATCGGAAATAATTTCAGCCAGACCTGGACCAAGCAAGTTTTTACCCTCCAAGTCTAAGAACTTGCATTTTGGCATCACAAATAAAGGTATTGGCTAGCTTTAGACCGACTTGATTCTGTCTTGAATCTCCTCTACAGTAGTCTCTTCCAAAATGAGATTAGATAAATCATCACACCAATAAGAAGCTGCCCCCACAACTGTAGCCATAATAGCAACAGGCTGCCTCTGTAATCTCTGATGAACTTACATTTTAAAAAAAAAAAAAAAAACCTTAAGCTTCTTATCCATGGGATCTTTGAAAGAACAACTATTTTCAATAGGATTAGTAATTCTCTTGGCAAGAGTAGAAATAGCTCCCTCTATTTTGGGCACTGTGCGCCACAAGTCACGAATAGACTCAGCAACAGAAAACATCTTCTTAAAAATAGGGGACGGGGAAAAAGGAATCCCTGGTTTATCCCATTCCTGAGTTATGATATTTTCCATACAGTCTGGAACTGGAAACACTTCCATAGATGAGGGTACATAATATACCCTATTAAGTTCACTAGACCTCTTTCGATTTTCCGCGATAGACAAGTCAGATTCTTCCAAAGTAGCAAGAACCTCCTTAAAATAAAGGTGTTCTAACTTAAATCTGAAATTAATCTCCTCTGAATCTGCAGAATTGGTCACTGCAGTATCAGAATCTGACAATTCACCCTCAGAAGCCACTGAGGGATCATCCTCATCAGATAACTGGAATAAACGGACTAACGCAGCCTTAGCAGAGTCAGAACCCTTATTAACATTAATATTTTTAGATTTCCTCTTGCGCTTACCATGGGTTTTTGAAAAAGCTGATAAGGCTGCTGAAACAGCAGAAGTTATCTACACAGCAAAATCCCCAGGTAAATAAACACCCCCAGGAGGTGGTTGAAAGGAACCACAGGGCACTGCTTGTGAAGCTTGGGATGTTTGAGGAGAAAGCAGAGGTGTTGCTAAAACAACATCCTGAGAGACAGAAGAAATCTCAACTTTAAATAATAAAGTCTTATTTAAACAATAGGAGCAAAATTGCGCAGGAGGAACTACTTGAGCCTCCAAGCAAAACAATCATTTGTCAATAGGCAAATTTAAATTTTCATTAGTGTCCATAATAACAGAAACAGCAAAGTCTTTATAGGATACACTAGCACAGTCAAAAACAAACAGGCTAAAATGTCTGCGAACAGTTTACTGATATTTGCAAAAAACCCAGACACCATAAACCTCAGCTCTGCTGAGGGCTTACCGCTCCTAGAAACCAAAAGAAAATTCCCAATAAGTACTTGGTACTCACAAAACGTTCCACTAACAGCCGCTATCACAGACCTCCAGTCTGCACCGGAGCCAAATAAAGGAAGTGCCAAACAAACATGGTCACATGACCACAATACAAATAACTACGTCACCCGCCTTTTACTTTAAAGAAACAACGCAAAAATAGAGCGCTTCCTAAAGAGAGGCACTAAACCTCTAACTAAGGCCCAATCGGAGTGGCTGAACAGACAAGTCACATGACCGCAGCAGGAAGCTGCCGGAACTCTGACAAACACACACCAAACACACCTCCGAAACCATAAAGGAGGAAAAACACTCCATATTAAAAGAGCCCAGACATCTATATAGCTCACTATATAAGAAAAGTCCTCTCAGCCAGAAGTCCCTCTTACATGTTCCCTGCCCTTATATGCTCTGTTTAAACATACAAGTTCCCCTGCTTACTGTACATACTTCCACAGAAATTTTGTACAATTTACTCCTAGAGTGCTGGCAACTTCTAACCTACAAGGGAATGCACTTACCTGTGAAAGCAGCAGTCCGGCAGGGAATAGCTTCTTAGGTATGTCAGATTACTCCACATCTAACAGTGACCTGTAGAAAAAAAAACAGTAACCAACTCTGGTTCTCTAATGGGGATAGCAAAATTGTGAGAAATAAAGCAAGGACCACCTCGTCGCCTTCTAACTGCTAACAAGCCACCATTACTCTTACTAAAGAGATTGACATGGACACAGCACAGCCCCAAATCCTTGCTTGCAGGGAAAGTACCCAAAAAAGGATTAAATATCTTCAGACACCATCTTCGCACATCCTCCCTTGACAGAGGCAAAGAAAATAGAGAATGACTGGGGGTTATGGGTAAGGAAGGGATACTTAACAGCTCTGCTGGGGTGCTCTTTGCCTCCTCCTGCTGGCCAGGAATGAATATCCCACTGGAAATTACGATGATTTGTGAACTCTCCATGCCATAGGAAAGAAAGCTTTATTATACATTCAGCTACACTTATCCCTGGTTTTACAAAAAACATGATAGAGACAAATATGTGTTAAGGCCCTTTGGATGAACATGGATCCACTATGTCTCTTTGAAATAACAATTTTTTTCTATCCCCACCCCTTTTTCAAGAGAGGTATCTGATCTATGGGGAAACATCTCCAACTTGACACAGAACTTCAACTTTCTTGAGTTTGGCAACTGGTTGATCAGTTTTACCATTCTTAATAGCCTGTCCGAATAAAAAGGTGTAAGAGAGCTAAGTCTCATGTGATTATATATATATATATACACACAGAGAGAAGCACACTCACAGGAACGAACTACTGGCTCAATACTATTGTTAGCCTGTTCTATGGCGATTTACCACCCGGGTGCAGCTTCTTTTAGCCCAGTAATGCTTTTCACAAAGAAGAACTTTCCTGTAGTATATCAGTCTGATCCCGCCTATTACGGTCAGTCCAGCACCGAAATACCAGGCAATTCCTCTCCAACAAGGAACACAGCAACCCCAGATGATCGTTTCGGCCTTCATTGGGCCTCGTCAGTGAGGTGCAGCCATATTCCTTTAAGCACACTGAGCAAGGATTCCACGTCTGGTTTCCCCTTTTTCCCATAGGGAGACTAAATATACACAGAGAGAAGCACACTCACAGGAACGAATAACTGGCTCAATACTATTGTTAGCCTTTTCTATGGCGATTTACCACCCGGGTGCAGCTTCTTTTAGCCCAGTAATGCTTCACAGAGAAGAACTTTCCTGTAGTATATCAGTCTGATCCTGCCTATTACGGTCAGTACAGCACCGAAATACCAGGCAATTCCTCTCCGAACAAGGAACACAGCAACCCCAGACGAGTTTGGCAACTGGTTGGTCAGTTTTACCATTCTCAATAGCCTGTCTAAAAAAAAAAGGTGTAAGAGAGCCAAGTCTCATGTGATTATTTATATATATATATATATATATATATATAACAAGTAGAATCCTGGGAATAAACCCAAGAAGCTCAGGGTCTAATAGCGCTCCAGATAAAGGTAATATAATAAAAACCTTAAACAATATTCATAGAATATGTATCCTATACAGCTGCGGATACACCAAAAGCGAAGGGAGAATCCCCAATTCTCCCTTCTAAGTAGAAAAAATCTGAAAAGAATACAAGGTAAGTGCTGCCTTGCATTAACATAAAAACAAAGGAGTTACAAATAAAACGTAAAAATAATAAGTACAATAGTTTCAACAATGGATATAATATATACAATGTATAATAAATAAATACAGTAAAAATCACAATGCATCAAATAAATACATAGGTAAAAGAACAGGAGGAGAAAAAATGAATTCAAACAAATCCAGATCTTTCAAGTTCCCTCTAAGGATGTGCACTTACTTGAATAACCCTCAATCAATATGAGGTAAGCAAAGACGTAATCGCCAATATATCCCACTGTCTTTATAGATAGCCACGTCACTGTGAGAACGGATCCTTCCTGACTCTTGGAATCCCAAAGGTAGAGGGAGAAACTTTCAATCTCACTTTCCTGAAGCGTGGTGAATTTGTGAACAAGCTTTGTGTAGACTCACATAGAAGGCAAGGAAAATAAAACTAATAGTGTATTACCCTTTATTAAGTTACACAGCACACCAACAGAAGAAACCTACTCACATAGGTAACCTCAATATTATGAGGTATCAGTACAGTGAAGTAAAAAACTATGGCATAACCATAGACAGCAACGAGATAAACAGTTCAAATGCAGATAAAAGTCCTAACGCGTTTCAAAGGTTTGTATGACTTTCGTCTGCCTTCGTCATCAGAGGTGGCGATTACGTCTTTGCTTACCTCATATTGATTGAGGGTTATTCAAGTAAGTGCAAATCCTTTGGGGGAACTTGTCTGAGAAGATAAGAAAGATCTGGATTTGTTTGAATTCATTTTTGCTCCTCCTTTTCTTTTACCTATGTATTTATTTGATGCATTGTGATTTTTACTGTATTTATTTATTATACATTGTATATATTATATCCATTGTTGAAACTATTGTACTTATTGTTTATTTTTATGTATTATTTGTAACTCCTTTGTTTTTATGTTAATGCTAGGCAGCACTTACCTTGTATTTTTTTCAGATATATATATATATATATATATATATATATATATATATATATATATATATATATATATATATATATATACATATATAACTATAGTTGTCAACTGTCCCATTTTTACACTGGACAGTTATGTTTTTGGCTTCCTGTCCTTACCTTTTAAGTCTGTATTTAGTTTACGAATACTGTGTGCAGTGCTGTGCTTCCACCACAGAGGTCGCTGTGGCTTTAGTCTCATTGCTTACAGTGAGCTAGATTACAAGTGGAGCGCTAATTTATTGCACGCTAACAAACTGGCAAATTCACCTATTTACTAGCAAATGATAAATAACCAGCCATTACAAATGCAGATACTATGATGACATCACAACGGCAGGTTGTGGAAGGATTAAGCAATTTATGCCAGTTTGTGACTGGCTATGGCAGGTTATGGCAGGATGTGACCAGTTTTGTGCAGTTATAGCAGGATGTGACAGGGTTAAGCAGGTTATGGCAGGATTTAGCAGATTTGGGGAGTTACACCCTGTAGCATCTCTTATTGCTCTTTCTTCTTTATCATTTAGTATTATAATGCAGATACTGACCACAGGGCACATACTGGTAGGCAGTGTCATCACATTATGGGCTCCATATAGAAAGCAGCGAAAGCTGTCCCGGAGCCCTTTTGGGGCAGGTTTGCACATGCAAGCTTGCTTCCTGCAATGTAAAAAGGCTGCTGCTTCTTACACTCTTTGTCACCTAGAGATCACTGAGAGTTTGCTCACTCAGGGTGATTGACAGTCCCTTTGCACTCTCACTTGAGCGTGTGATGGTACATATAGGCCGCAGATCATGTTTGTCCACTGCCCATATACAGCAAAGGTGAGCGGACAACTTCTCAAGTTGAGAAGCATCTCCGCTCGCCTTTTAGTACATGGAGCCTTATATATAAAGAGGGCCAAACAAAAAATCAAAC